>NW_025725989.1:0-214580 GCF_021461395.2 Schistocerca americana | reverse complement strand
GAAGATCCAAAAGATACAGTAAACCTGACGTGAAGCATCGGAATCTAAAACTGGACTCACAGGAGTGGTTCAAATCATAGAAAATTCGAGTGTCAGTCCTCTTGTACTTAAGTCGGCATTGTGCCTTTTGTATTAATTTCGGATGCAATTTCTGTGTTTCATCGTCAATAAGAAGGTCCAAGGGATACAGTAAACCTGCAGTGAAGCCTCGGCCACAAAAACTGGACTCACAGGAGAGGTTCAAATCATAGAACTTTAGAGTGCCAGTCCTCTTGTACTTAAGTCGGCATTGTGATTTTTGTATTCAATTCGGACGCAATTTCTGTGTTTCAACGCCAATAAGAAGGTCCAAGGGATACAGTAAACCTGAAGTGAAGCATCGGAATCTAAAACTGGCCTCACAGGAGTGGTTCAAGTCATAGAAAGCTAGAGTGTCTGTCCTCTTGTACTTAAGTCGGCATTGTGCCTTTTGTATTAATTTCGGATGCAATTTCTGTGTTTAATCGTCAATAAGAAGGTCCAAGGGACACAGTAAACCTGAAGTGAAGCATCGGAATCTAAAACTGTACTCACAGGAGAGGTTCAAATCATAGAGAGTTAGAGTGTCAGTCCTCTTGTACTTAAGTCGGCATTGTGCCTTTTGTATTAAATTCGGATGCAATTTCTGTGTTTCATCGCCAATAAGAAGGTCCAAGGGATACAGTATACCTGAAGTGAAGCATCGGAACCTAAAACTGGACTCACAGCAGAGGTTCAAATCATAGGATATTTGAGTGTCAGTCCTCTTGTGCTTAAGTTGGCATTGTGCCTTTTGTATGAAATTCCGATGCAATTTCTGTGTTTCATCGTCAATAAGAAAGTCCAAGGGAAACAGTAAACCTGAAGTGAAGCATCGGAATCTAAAACTGGACTCACAGGAGAGGTTCAAATCATCGAAAGTTAGGGTGTCAGTCCTCCTGTACTTAAGTCGGCATTGTGCCTTTTGTATTAAATTCGGATGCAATTTCTGTGTTTCATCGTCAATAAGAAGGTCCAAGAGATACAGTAAACCTGAAGTGAAGCATCGGAATCTAAAACTGGACTCACAGGAGAGGTTAAATTCATCGAAAGTTGGAGTGTCAGTCCTCGTGTACTGAAGTCGGCATTGTGCCATTTGTATTAAATTCGGTTGCAATTTCTGTGTATCATCGTCAATAGGAAGGTCCAAGCGATACAGTAAACCTGAAGTGAAGCATCGGAATCTAAAACTAGACCCGCAAGAGAGGTTCAAATCATAGAAAGTTAGAGTGTTATTCCTCTTGTACTTATGTTGGCATTGTGCCTTTTGTATTAAATTCGGATGCAATTGCAGTGTTTCATCATCAATAAAAAGGTGAAAGGGATACAGTAATCCTTAAATGAAGCATCGGTATCTAAAACTGGACTCACAGGAGAGGTTCAAATCTTAGAGGGTTAGAGTGTCAGTCCTCTTGTACTTAAGTCGGTATTGTGCCTTTTGTATTAAATTCGGATGCAATTCCTGTGTTTCATCGTCAATAAGAAGGTCCTAGGGATAGAGTGAACCTGAAGTGAAGCATCGGAAGAAAAAACTGGACTCACAGGAGAGGTTCAAATCATAGAGAGTTAGAGTGTCAGTCCTCTTGTACTTAAGTCGGCATTGTGCCTTTTGTATTAAATTCGGAAGCAATTTCTGTATTTCATCGTCAACACGAAGGTCCAAGGAATACAGTAAACCTGAAGTGAAGCATCGGAATCAAAAACTGGACTCACAGGAGAGGTTCAAATCATAGAAAGTTAGAGTGTCAATCCTCTTGTACTTAAGTCGGCATTGTGCCTTTTGTATTAAATTCGGATGCAATATCTCTGTTTCACCGTCAATAAGAAGGTCCAAGCGATACAGGAAACCTGAAGTGAAGCATCGGAATCTAAAACTGGACACACAGGAGAGGTTCAAATCATAGAAAGTTAGAGTGTCAGTCATCTTGTACTTAAGTCGGCATTGTGCCTTTTGTATTAAATTCGGATGCAATTTCTGTGTTTCATCGTCAATAAGAAGGTCAAAGGGATACAGTAAACCGGAAGTGAAGCATCGGAATCTAAAACAGGACTCACGGGAGAGGTTCAAATCATAGAAAGTTAGAGTGTCAGTCCTCTTGTACTTAAGTCGGCATTGTGCCTTTTGTATTAAATTCGGATGCAATTTCTGTGTTTCATCGTCAATAAAAGGTCCAAGGGATACAGTAAACCTGAAGTGAAGCATCGGAATCTAAAACTGGCTTCACTGGAGTGGTTCAAATCATAGAAAGTTAGAGTGTCTGTCCTCTTGTACTTAAGTTGGCATTGTGCCTTTTGTATTAATTTCGGATGCAATTTCTGTGTTTCATGGTTAATAAGAAGGTCCAAGGGATACAGTAAACCTGAAGTGAAGCATCGGAATCTAAAACCGGACTCACAGAAGAGGTTCAAATCAGAGAAAGTTAGAGTGTCAGTCCTCTTGTACTTAAGTCGGCATTGTGCCTTTTGTATTAAATTCAGATGCAATTTCTGTGTTTCATCGTCAATAAGAAGGTCCAAGGGATACAGTAAACTTGAAGTGAAGCATCGGAATCTAAAACTGGAATCACAGGAGAGGTTGAAATCAAAGAAAGTTAGAGTGTCAGTCCTCTTGTACTTAAGCCGGCATTGTGCCTTTTGTATGAAATTCGGATGCAATTTCTGTTTTTAATCGTCAATAAGAAGATCCAAAAGATACAGTAAACCTGAAGTGAAGCATCGGAATCTAAAACTGGACTCACAGGAGTGGTTCAAATCATAGAAAATTCGAGTGTCAGTCCTCTTGTACTTAAGTCGGCATTGTGCCTTTTGTATTAATTTCGGATGCAATTTCTGTGTTTCATCGTCAATAAGAAGGTCCAAGGGATACAGTAAACCTGCAGTGAAGCCTCGGCCACAAAAACTGGACTCACAGGAGAGGTTCAAATCATAGAACTTTAGAGTGCCAGTCCTCTTGTACTTAAGTCGGCATTGTGCCTTTTGTATTCAATTCGGACGCAATTTCTGTGTTTCAACGCCAATAAGAAGGTCCAAGGGATACAGTAAACCTGAAGTGAAGCATCGGAATCTAAAACTGGCCTCACAGGAGTGGTTCAAATCATAGAAAGCTAGAGTGTCGGTCCTCTTGTACTTAAGTCGGCATTGTGCCTTTTGTATTAATTTCGGATGCAATTTCTGTGTTTAATCGTCAATAAGAAGGTCCAAGGGATACAGTAAACCTGAAGTGAAGCATCGGAATCTAAAACTGTACTCACAGGAGAGGTTCAAATCATAGAGAGTTAGAGTGTCAGTCCTCTTGTACTTAAGTCGGCATTGTGCCTTTTGTATTAAATTCGGATGCAATTTCTGTGTTTCATCGCCAATAAGAAGGTCCAAGGGATACAGTATACCTGAAGTGAAGCATCGGAACCTAAAACTGGACTCACAGCAGAGGTTCAAATCATAGGATATTTGAGTGTCAGTCCTCTTGTGCTTAAGTTGGCATTGTGCCTTTTGTATGAAATTCCGATGCAATTTCTGTGTTTCATCGTCAATAAGAAAGTCCAAGGGAAACAGTAAACCTGAAGTGAAGCATCGGAATCTAAAACTGGACTCACAGGAGAGGTTCAAATCATCGAAAGTTAGGGTGTCAGTCCTAATGTACTTAAGTCGGCATTGTGCCTTTTGTATTAAATTCGGATGCAATTTCTGTGTTTCATCGTCAATAAGAAGGTCCAAGAGATACAGTAAACCTGAAGTGAAGCATCGGAATCTAAAACTGGACTCACAGGAGAGGTTAAATTCATCGAAAGTTGGAGTGTCAGTCCTCGTGTACTGGAGTCGGCATTGTGCCATTTGTATTAAATTCGGTTGCAATTTCTGTGTATCATCGTCAATAGGAAGGTCCAAGCGATACAGTAAACCTGAAGTGAAGCATCGGAATCTAAAACTAGACCCGCAAGAGAGGTTCAAATCATAGAGAGTTAGAGTGTTATTCCTCTTGTACTTATGTTGGCATTGTGCCTTTTGTATTAAATTCGGATGCAATTGCAGTGTTTCATCATCAATAAAAAGGTGAAAGGGATACAGTAATCCTTAAATGAAGCATCGGTATCTAAAACTGGACTCACTGGAGAGGTTCAAATCTTAGAGGGTTAGAGTGTCAGTCCTCTGGTACTTAAGTCGGTATTGTGCCTTTTGTATTAAATTCGGATGCAATTCCTGTGTTTCATCGTCAATAAGAAGGTCCTAGGGATAGAGTGAACCTGAAGTGAAGCATCGGAAGAAAAAACTGGACTCACAGGAGAGGTTCAAATCATAGAGAGTTAGAGTGTCAGTCCTCTTGTACTTAAGTCGGCATTGTGCCTTTTGTATTAAATTCGGAAGCAATTTCTGTATTTCATCGTCAACACGAAGGTCCAAGGAATACAGTAAACCTGAAGTGAAGCATCGGAATCAAAAACTGGACTCACAGGAGAGGTTCAAATCATAGAAAGTTAGAGTGTCAATCCTCTTGTACTTAAGTCGGCATTGTGCCTTTTGTATTAAATTCGGATGCAATATCTCTGTTTCACCGTCAATAAGAAGGTCCAAGCGATACAGGAAACCTGAAGTGAAGCATCGGAATCTAAAACTGGACACACAGGAGAGGTTCAAATCATAGAAAGTTAGAGTGTCAGTCATCTTGTACTTAAGTCGGCATTGTGCCTTTTGTATTAAATTCGGATGCAATTTCTGTGTTTCATCGTCAATAAGAAGGTCCAAGGGATACAGTTAACCTGAAGTGAACCATCGGAATCTAAAACTTGCCTCACAGGAGAGGTTCAAATCATAGTGGGTTAGAGTGTCAGTCCTCTTGTACTTAAGTCGGCATTGCGCCTTTTGCATTAAATTCGGATGCAATTTCTGTGTTTCATCGTCAATAAGAAGGTCCAAGGGATACAGTAAACCTGAAGTGAAGCATCGGAAACTAAAGCCTGACTCACAGGAGAGGTTCAAATCATAGAAAGTTAGAGTGACAGTCGTCTTGTACTTAAGCCGGCATTGTGCCTTTTGTATTAAATTCGGATGCAATTTCTGTGTTTCATCGTCAATAAGAATGTCCAAGAGATACAGTAAACCTGAAGTGAAGCATCGGAATCTAAAACTGGAACCACAGGGGAGGTTCAAATCATAGAAAGTTAGAGTGTCAGTCCTCTTGTACTTAAGCCGGCATTGAGACTTTTGTATTAAATTCGGATGCAATTTCTGTGTTTCATCTTCAATAAGAAGGTCCAAGGGATACAGTAAACCTGAAGTGAAGCATCGGAATCTATAACTGGACTCACAGGAGGGGTTCAAATCATAGAAACTTAGGGTGTCAGTCCTCTTGTACTTAAGTCGGCATTGTGCCTTTTCTATTAAATTCGGATGCAATTTCTGTGTTTCATCGTCAATAAGAAGGTCCAAGGGATACAGTAAACCTGAAGTGAAGCATCGGAATGTAAAACTGGACTCACAGGAGTGGTTCAAATTATAGAAAGTTAGAGTGTCAGTCCTCTTGTACTTAAGTCGGCACTGTGCCTTTTGTATTAAATTCGTATGCAATTTCTGTGCTTCATTGTCAATAAGAAGGTCCAAGGGATTCAGTAAACCTGAAGTGAAGCATCGGAAACTAAAACCTGACTCACAGGAGAGGTTCAAATCATAGAAACTTAGAGTGTCAGTCCTCTTGTACTTATGTCGGCATTGTGCCTTTTGTATTAATTTCGGATGCAATTTCTGTGTTTCATCGTCAATAAGAATTCCAAGGGATACAGTAAATCTGAAGTGATGCATCGGAATCTAAAACTGGACTCACAGGAGAGGTTCAAATCAAAGAAAGTTAGAGTGTCAGTCCTCTTGTACTTAAGCCGGCATTGTGCCTTTTGTATTAAATTCGGATGCAATTTCTGTGTTTCATCGTCAATAAGAAGGTCCAAGGGATACAGTAAACCTGAAGTGAAGCATCGGAAACTAAAACTGGAATCACAGGAGAGGTTCAAATCATCGAAAATTAGAGTGTCAGTCCTCTTGTACTTAAGTCGGCATTGTGCCTTTTGTATTAAATTCGGATGCAATTTCTGTGTTTCATCGTCAATAAGAAGGTCCAAGGGATACAGAAAACCTGAAGTGAAGCATCGGAATCTATAACTGGAATCACAGGAGAGGTTCAAATCAAAGAATGTTAGAGTGTCAGTCCTCTTGTACTTAAGTCGGCGTTGTGCCTTTTCTATTAATTTCGGATGCAATTTCTGTGTTTCCTCGTCAATAAGAAGGTCCATGGGACACAGTAAACCTGAAGTGAAGCCTCGGCAACAAATACTGGACTCACAGGACAGGTTATAATCATAGAAAGTTAGAGTGTCAGACCTCTTGTACTTAAGACGGCATTGTGCCTTTTGTATTAATTTCGGACGCTATTTCTGTGTTTCATCGTCAATAAGAAGGTCCAAGGGATACAGTAAACCTGAAGTGAAGCATCGGAATCTATAACTGGACTCACAGGAGAGGTTCAAATCATAGAAACTTAGGGTGTCAGTCCTCTTGTACTTAAGTCGGCATTGTGCCTTTTCTATTAAATTCGGAAGCAATTTCTGTGTTTCATCGTCAATAAGAAGGTCCAAGGGATACAGTAAACCTGAAGTGAAGCATCGGAATCTAAATCGGGACTCACAGGAGTGGTTCAAATCAGAGAAACTTAGAGTGTCAGTCCTCTTGTACTTAAGTCGGCACTGTGCCTTTTGTATTAAATTCGTATGCAATTTCTGTGTTTCATTGTCAATAAGAAGGTCCAAGGGATTCAGTAAACCTGAAGTGAAGCATCGGAATCTAAATCGGGACTCACAGGAGTGGTTCAAATCAGAGAAACTTAGAGTGTCAGTCCTCTTGTACTTAAGTCGGCACTGTGCCTTTTGTATTAAATTCGTATGCAATTTCTGTGTTTCATTGTCAATAAGAAGGTCCAAGGGATTCAGTAAACCTGAAGTGAAGCATCGGAAACTAAAACCTGACTCACAGGAGAGGTTCAAATCATAGAAACTTAGAGTGTCAGTCCTCTTGTACTTATGTCGGCATTGTGCCTTTTGTATTAATTTCGGATGCAATTTCTGTGTTTCATCGTCAATAAGAAGGTCCAAGGGATACAGTAAATCTGAAGTGATGCATCGGAATCTAAAACTGGACTCACAGGAGAGGTTCAAATCATAGAAAGTTAGAGTGTCAGTCCACTTGTACTTATGCCGGCATTGTGCCTTTTGTATTAAATTCGGATGCAATTTCTGTGTTTCATCGTCAATAAGAAGGTCCAAGGGATACAGTAAACCTGAAGTGAAGCCTCGGCAACAAAAACTGGACACACAGGAGAGGTTCAAATCGCAGAAAAATTTAGAGTGTCAGACCTCTTGCACTTAAGTCGGCATTGTGCCTTTTGTATTAAATTCGTATGCAATTTCTGTGTTTCATTTTCAATAAGAAGGTCCAATGGATTCAGTAAACCTGATGTGAAGCATCGGAAACTAAAACCTGACGCACAGGAGACGTTCAAATTATAGAGAGTGTCAGTCCTCTTGTACTTAATTAGGCATTGTGCCTTGTGTATTAATTTCGGACGCAATTTCTGTGTTTCATAGTCAATAAGAAGGTCCAAGGGATACAGTAAACCTGAAGTGAAGCCTCGGCAACAAAAACTGGACACACAGGAGAGGTTCAAATCATAGAAAAATTTAGAGTGTCAGACCTCTTGTACTTAAGTCGGCATTGTGCCTTTTGTATTAAATTCGGACGCAATTTCTGTGTTTCATCGTCAATAAGAAGGTCCAAGGGATACAGTAAATCTGAAGTGAAGCATCGGAATCTAAAACAGGACTCACAGGAGAGGTTCAAATCATAGAAAGTTAGAGTGTCAGTCCACATGTACTTAAGCCGGCATTGTGCCTTTTGTATTAAATTCGGATGCAATTTCTGTGTTTCATCGTCAATAAGAAGGTCAAAGGGATACAGTAAACTTGAAGTGAAGCATTGGAATCTAAAACTGGGCTCACAGGAGTGGTTCAAATAATAGAAAGTTAGAGTGTCAGTCCTCTTGTACTTAAGTCGGCATTGTGCCTTGTGTATTAATTTCGGACGCAATTTCTGTGTTTCATAGTCAATAAGACAGTACGAGGGATTCAGTAAACCTGAAGTGAAGCCTCGGCAACAAAAACTGGACACACAGGAGAGGTTCAAATCATAGAAAAATTTAGAGTGTCAGACCTCTTGTACTTAAGTCGGCATTGTGCGTTTTGTATTAAATTCGGACGCAATTTCTGTGTTTCATCGTCAATAAGGAGGTCCAAGGGGTACAGTAAATCTGAAGTGAAGCATCGGAATCTAAAACAGGACTCACAGGAGAGGTTCAAATCATAGAAAGTTAGAGTGTCAGTCCTCTTGTACTTAAGCCGGCATTGTGCCTTTTGTATTAAATTCGGATGCGATTTCTGTGTTTCATCGTCAATAAGAAGGTCAAAGGGATACAGTAAACCTGAAGTGAAGCATCGGAATCTAAAACAGGACTCACGGGAGGGGTTCAAATCATGGAAAGTTAGAGTGTCAGTCTTCTTGTACTTAAGTCGACATTGTGCATTTTGTATTAAATTCGGATGCAATTTCTGTGTTTCATCGTCAATAAGGAGGTCCAAGGGATACAGTAAACCTGAAGTGAAGCATCGGAATCTAAAACTGGTCTCACAGGAGTGGTTCAAATAATAGAAAGTTAGAGTGTCAGTCCTCTTGTACTTAAGTCGGCATTGTGCCTTTTGTATTAAATTCGGATGCAATTTCTGTGTTTCATCGTCAATAAGAAGGTCCAAGGGATACAGAAAACCTGAAGTGAAGCATCGGAATCTAAAACTGGAATCACAGGAGAGGTTCAAATCATCGAAAGTTAGAGTGTCAGTCCTCTTGTACTTAAGTCGGCATTGTGCCTTTTGTATTAAATTCGGATGCAATTTCTGTGTTTCATCGTCAATAAGAAGGTCCAAGGGATCCAGAAAACCTGAAGTAAAGCATCGGAATCTATAACTGGAATCACAGGAGAGGTTCAAATCAAAGAATGTTAGAGTGTCAGTCCTCTTGTACTTAAGTCGGCATTGTGCCTTTTCTATTAATTTCGGATGCAATTTCTGTGTTTCCTCGTCAATAAGAAGGTCCATGGGACACAGTAAACCTGAAGTGAAGCCTCGGCAACAAAAACTGGACTCACAGGAGAGGTTCAAATCATAGAAAGTTAGAGTGTCAGACCTCATGTACTTAAGACGGCATTGTGCCTTTTGTATTAATTTCGGACGCTATTTCTGTGTTTCATCGTCAATAGGAAGGTCCAAGGGATACAGTAAATCTGAAGTGAAGCATCGTAATCTAAAACTGGAATCACAGGAGAGGTTCAAATCAAAGAAAGTTAGAGTGTCAGTCCTCTTGTACTTAAGTCGGCATTGTGCCTTTTCTATTAAATTCGGATGCAATTTCTGTGTTTCATCGTCAATAAGAAGGACCAAGGGATACAGTAAACCTGAAGTGAAGCATCGGAATCTAAAACTGGACTCACAGGAGTGGTTCAAATCATAGAAACTTAGAGTGTCAGTCCTCTTGTACTTAAGTCGGCACTGTGCCTTTTGTATTAAATTCGTATGCAATTTCTGTGCTTCATTGTCAATAAGAAGGTCCAAGGGATTCAGTAAACCTGAAGTGAAGCATAGGAAACTAAAACCTGACTCACAGGAGAGGTTCAAATCATAGAAACTTAGAGAGCCAGTCCTCTTGTACTTATGTCGGCACTGTGCCTTTTGTATTAATTTCGGATGCAATTTCTGTGTTTCATCGTCAATAAGAAGGTCCAAGGGATGCAGTAAATCTGAAGTGATGCATCGGAATCTAAAACTGGACTCACAGGAGAGGTTCAAATCATAGAAAGTTAGAGTGTCAGTCCACTTGTACTTATGCCGGCATTGTGCCTTTTGTATTAAATTCGGATGCAATTTCTGTGTTTCATCGTCAATAAGAAGGTCCAAGGGATACAGTAAACCTGAAGAGAAGCATCGGAATCTAAAACTGGACTCACAGAAGAGGTTGAAATCAGAGAAAGTTAGAGTGTCAGTCCTCTTGTACTTAAGTCGGCATTGTGCCTTTTGTATTAAATTCGGATGCAATTTCTGTGTTTCATCGTCAATAAGAAGGTAAAAGGGATACAGTAAACTTGAAGTGAAGCATCGGAATCTAAAACTGGAATCACAGGAGAGGTTCAAAACATAGAAAGTTAGAGTGTCAGTCCTCTTGTACTTAAGCCGGCATTGTGCATTTGTATTAAATTCGGATGCAATTTCTGTGTCTCATCGTCAATAAGAAGGTCCAAGGGATACAGTAAACCTGAGGTGAAGCATCGGACTCTAAAACTGGACTCACAGGTGAGGTTTAAATCATTGAAAGTTAGAGTGTCAGTCCTCTTGTACGTAAGTCGGCATTGTGCCTTTAGTATTAAATTCGGATGCAATTTCTGTGTTTCATCGTCAATAAGAATGTCCAAGGGATACAGTAAACCTGAAGTGAAGCATCGGAATCTAAAACTGGACTCAGAGGACAGGTTCAAATTATAGAAACTTAGAGTGTCAGTCCTCTTGTACTTAAGTCGGCATTGTGCCTTTTGTATTAATTTCGGATGCAATTTCTGTGTTTCATCGTCAATAAGAAGGTCCAAGGGATACAGTAAACCTGAAGTGAAGCCACGGCAACAGAAACTGGACTCACAGGAGAGGTTCAAATCATAGAACGTTAGAGTGTCAGTCCTCTTGTACTTAAGTCGGCATTGTGCCTTTTGTATTAAATTCGGATGCAATTTCTGTGTTTCATCGTCAATAAGAAGATCCAAGGGATACAGTAAACCTGAAGTGAAGCATCGGAATCTAAAACTGGACTTACAGGTGAGGTTCAAGTCATAGAAAATTAGAGTGTCAGTCCTCTTTTACTAAAGCCGGCATTGTGCCTTTTGTATTATATTCGGATGCAATTTCTGTGTTTCATCGTCAATAAGAAGGTCCAAGGGATACAGTAAACCTGAAGTGAAGCATCGGATTCTAAAACTGGACTCACAGAAGAGGTTCAAATCATAGAAAGTTAGAGTATCTGTCCACTTGTACTTAAGTCGGCATTGTGCCTTTTGTATTAATTTCGGATGCAATTTCTGTGTTTCATCGTCAATAAGAAGGTCCAAGGGATACAGTAAAATTGAAGTGAAGCATCGGAATCTAAAACTGGACTCACAGGTGAGGTTCAAATCACAGAAAGTTAGACCGTCGGTCCTCTTGTACTTAAGTCGGCATTGTGCATTTTGTATTAAATTCGGATGCAATTTCTGTGTTTCATCGTCCATAAGAAGGTCCAAGGGATACAGTAAACCTGAAGTGAAGCATCGGATTCTAAAACTGGACTCACAGAAGAGGTTCAAATCATAGAAAGTTAGAGTGTCTGTCCACTTGTACTTAAGTCGGCATTGTGCCTTTTGTATTAATTTCGGATGCAATTTCTGTGTTTCATCGTCAATAAGAAGGTCCAAGGGATACAGAAAACCGGAAGTGAAGCATCGGAATCTATAACTGGAATCACAGGAGAGGTTCAAATCAAAGAATGTTAGAGTGTCAGTCCTCTTGTACTTAAGTCGGCATTGTTCCTTTTATATTAAATTCGGATGCAATTTCTGTGTTTCATCGTCAATAAGAAGGTCCAAGGGATACAGTAAACATGAAGTGAAGCAAGGGAATCTAAAACTGGACTCACAGGAGAGGTTCAAATCATAGAAAATTAGGGTGTCAGTCCTCTTGTACTTACGTCGGCACTGTGCCTTTTGTACTAAATTCGAATGCAATTTCTGTGTTTCATCGTCAATAAGAAGGTCCAAGGGATGCAGTAAACCTGAAGTGAAGCATCGGAATCTAAAACTGGACTCACAGGAGTGGTTCAAATCATAGAAAGTTAGAGTGTCAGTCCTCTTGCACTTAAGTCGGTACTGTGCCTTTTGTATTAAATTCGTATGCAATTTCTGTGTTTCATTTTCAATAAGAAGGTCCAAGGGATTCAGTAAACCTGATGTGAAGCATCGGAAACTAAAACCTGACTCACAGGAGACGTTCAAATTATAGAGAGTGTCAGTCCTCTTGTACTTAATTAGGCATTGTGCCTTTTGTATTAATTTCGGACGCAATTTCTGTGTTTCATAGTCAATAAGAAGGTCCAAGGGATACAGTAAACCTGAAGTGAAGCCTCGGCAACAAAAACTGGACTCACAGGAGAGGTTCAAATCATAGAAAAATTTAGAGTGTCAGACCTCTTGTACTTAAGTCGGCATTGTGCCTTTTGTATTAAATTCGGATGCAATTTCTGTGTTTCATCGTCAATAAGAAGGTCAAAGGGATACAGTAAACCTGAAGTGAAGCATCGGAATCTAAAACAGGACTCACGGGAGAGGTTCAAATCATAGAAAAATTTAGAGTGTCAGACCTCTTGTACTTAAGTCGGCATTGTGCGTTTTGTATTAAATTCGGACGCAATTTCTGTGTTTCATCGTCAATAAGGAGGTCCAAGGGATACAGTAAATCTGAAGTGAAGCATCGGAATCTAAAACAGGACTCACAGGAGAGGTTCAAATCATAGAAAGTTAGAGTGTCAGTCCTCTTGTACTTAAGTCGGCACTGTGCCTTTTGTATTAAATTCGTATGCAATTTCTGTGCTTCATTGTCAATAAGAAGGTCCAAGGGATTCAGTAAACCTGAAGTGAAGCATAGGAAACTAAAACCTGACTCACAGGAGAGGTTCAAATCATAGAAACTTAGAGAGCCAGTCCTCTTGTACTTATGTCGGCACTGTGCCTTTTGTATTAATTTCGGATGCAATTTCTGTGTTTCATCGTCAATAAGAAGGTCCAAGGGATGCAGTAAATCTGAAGTGATGCATCGGAATCTAAAACTGGACTCACAGGAGAGGTTCAAATCATAGAAAGTTAGAGTGTCAGTCCACTTGTACTTATGCCGGCATTGTGCCTTTTGTATTAAATTCGGATGCAATTTCTGTGTTTCATCGTCAATAAGAAGGTCCAAGGGATACAGTAAACCTGAAGAGAAGCATCGGAATCTAAAACTGGACTCACAGAAGAGGTTGAAATCAGAGAAAGTTAGAGTGTCAGTCCTCTTGTACTTAAGTCGGCATTGTGCCTTTTGTATTAAATTCGGATGCAATTTCTGTGTTTCATCGTCAATAAGAAGGTAAAAGGGATACAGTAAACTTGAAGTGAAGCATCGGAATCTAAAACTGGAATCACAGGAGAGGTTCAAAACATAGAAAGTTAGAGTGTCAGTCCTCTTGTACTTAAGCCGGCATTGTGCATTTGTATTAAATTCGGATGCAATTTCTGTGTCTCATCGTCAATAAGAAGGTCCAAGGGATACAGTAAACCTGAGGTGAAGCATCGGACTCTAAAACTGGACTCACAGGTGAGGTTTAAATCATTGAAAGTTAGAGTGTCAGTCCTCTTGTACGTAAGTCGGCATTGTGCCTTTAGTATTAAATTCGGATGCAATTTCTGTGTTTCATCGTCAATAAGAATGTCCAAGGGATACAGTAAACCTGAAGTGAAGCATCGGAATCTAAAACTGGACTCAGAGGACAGGTTCAAATTATAGAAACTTAGAGTGTCAGTCCTCTTGTACTTAAGTCGGAATTGTGCCTTTTGTATTAATTTCGGATGCAATTTCTGTGTTTCATCGTCAATAAGAAGGTCCAAGGGATACAGTAAACCTGAAGTGAAGCCACGGCAACAGAAACTGGACTCACAGGAGAGGTTCAAATCATAGAACGTTAGAGTGTCAGTCCTCTTGTACTTAAGTCGGCATTGTGCCTTTTGTATTAAATTCGGATGCAATTTCTGTGTTTCATCGTCAATAAGAAGATCCAAGGGATACAGTAAACCTGAAGTGAAGCATCGGAATCTAAAACTGGACTTACAGGTGAGGTTCAAGTCATAGAAAATTAGAGTGTCAGTCCTCTTTTACTAAAGCCGGCATTGTGCCTTTTGTATTATATTCGGATGCAATTTCTGTGTTTCATCGTCAATAAGAAGGTCCAAGGGATACAGTAAACCTGAAGTGAAGCATCGGATTCTAAAACTGGACTCACAGAAGAGGTTCAAATCATAGAAAGTTAGAGTATCTGTCCACTTGTACTTAAGTCGGCATTGTGCCTTTTGTATTAATTTCGGATGCAATTTCTGTGTTTCATCGTCAATAAGAAGGTCCAAGGGATACAGTAAAATTGAAGTGAAGCATCGGAATCTAAAACTGGACTCACAGGTGAGGTTCAAATCACAGAAAGTTAGACCGTCGGTCCTCTTGTACTTAAGTCGGCATTGTGCATTTTGTATTAAATTCGGATGCAATTTCTGTGTTTCATCGTCCATAAGAAGGTCCAAGGGATACAGTAAACCTGAAGTGAAGCATCGGATTCTAAAACTGGACTCACAGAAGAGGTTCAAATCATAGAAAGTTAGAGTGTCTGTCCACTTGTACTTAAGTCGGCATTGTGCCTTTTGTATTAATTTCGGATGCAATTTCTGTGTTTCATCGTCAATAAGAAGGTCCAAGGGATACAGAAAACCGGAAGTGAAGCATCGGAATCTATAACTGGAATCACAGGAGAGGTTCAAATCAAAGAATGTTAGAGTGTCAGTCCTCTTGTACTTAAGTCGGCATTGTTCCTTTTATATTAAATTCGGATGCAATTTCTGTGTTTCATCGTCAATAAGAAGGTCCAAGGGATACAGTAAACATGAAGTGAAGCAAGGGAATCTAAAACTGGACTCACAGGAGAGGTTCAAATCATAGAAAATTAGGGTGTCAGTCCTCTTGTACTTAAGTCGGCACTGTGCCTTTTGTACTAAATTCGAATGCAATTTCTGTGTTTCATCGTCAATAAGAAGGTCCAAGGGATGCAGTAAACCTGAAGTGAAGCATCGGAATCTAAAACTGGACTCACAGGAGTGGTTCAAATCATAGAAAGTTAGAGTGTCAGTCCTCTTGCACTTAAGTCGGTACTGTGCCTTTTGTATTAAATTCGTATGCAATTTCTGTGTTTCATTTTCAATAAGAAGGTCCAAGGGATTCAGTAAACCTGATGTGAAGCATCGGAAACTAAAACCTGACTCACAGGAGACGTTCAAATTATAGAGAGTGTCAGTCCTCTTGTACTTAATTAGGCATTGTGCCTTTTGTATTAATTTCGGACGCAATTTCTGTGTTTCATAGTCAATAAGAAGGTCCAAGGGATACAGTAAACCTGAAGTGAAGCCTCGGCAACAAAAACTGGACTCACAGGAGAGGTTCAAATCATAGAAAAATTTAGAGTGTCAGACCTCTTGTACTTAAGTCGGCATTGTGCCTTTTGTATTAAATTCGGATGCAATTTCTGTGTTTCATCGTCAATAAGAAGGTCAAAGGGATACAGTAAACCTGAAGTGAAGCATCGGAATCTAAAACAGGACTCACGGGAGAGGTTCAAATCATAGAAAAATTTAGAGTGTCAGACCTCTTGTACTTAAGTCGGCATTGTGCGTTTTGTATTAAATTCGGACGCAATTTCTGTGTTTCATCGTCAATAAGGAGGTCCAAGGGATACAGTAAATCTGAAGTGAAGCATCGGAATCTAAAACAGGACTCACAGGAGAGGTTCAAATCATAGAAAGTTAGAGTGTCAGTCCTCTTGTACTTAAGCCGGCATTGTGCCCTTTGTATTAAATTCGGATGCGATTTCTGTGTTTCATCGTCAATAAGAAGGTCAAAGGGATACAGTAAACCTGAAGTGAAGCATCGGAATCTAAAACAGGACTCACGGGAGGGGTTCAAATCATGGAAAGTTAGAGTGTCAGTCTTCTTGTACTTAAGTCGGCATTGTGCATTTTGTATTAAATTCGGATGCAATTTCTGTGTTTCATCGTCAATAAGGAGGTCCAAGGGATACAGTAAACCTGAAGTGAAGCATCGGAATCTAAAACTGGTCTCACAGGAGTGGTTCCAATAATAGAAAGTTAGAGTGTCAGTCCTCTTGTACTTAAGTCGGCATTGTGCCTTTTGTATTAAATTCGGATGCAATTTCTGTGTTTCATCGTCAATAAGAAGGTCCAAGGGATACAGAAAACCTGAAGTGAAGCATCGGAATCTAAAACTGGAATCACAGGAGAGGTTCAAATCATCGAAAGTTAGAGTGTCAGTCCTCTTGTACTTAAGTCGGCATTGTGCCTTTTGTATTAAATTCGGATGCAATTTCTGTGTTTCATCGTCAATAAGAAGGTCCAAGGGATCCAGAAAACCTGAAGTAAAGCATCGGAATCTATAACTGGAATCACAGGAGAGGTTCAAATCAAAGAATGTTAGAGTGTCAGTCCTCTTGTACTTAAGTCGGCATTGTGCCTTTTCTATTAATTTCGGATGCAATTTCTGTGTTTCCTCGTCAATAAGAAGGTCCATGGGACACAGTAAACCTGAAGTGAAGCCTCGGCAACAAAAACTGGACTCACAGGAGAGGTTCAAATCATAGAAAGTTAGAGTGTCAGACCTCATGTACTTAAGACGGCATTGTGCCTTTTGTATTAAATTCGTATGCAATTTCTGTGCTTCATTGTCAATAAGAAGGTCCAAGGGATTCAGTAAACCTGAAGTGAAGCATAGGAAACTAAAACCTGACTCACAGGAGAGGTTCAAATCATAGAAACTTAGAGTGCCAGTCCTCTTGTACTTATGTCGGCACTGTGCCTTTTGTATTAATTTCGGATGCAATTTCTGTGTTTCATCGTCAATAAGAAGGTCCAAGGGATGCAGTAAATCTGAAGTGATGCATCGGAATCTAAAACTGGACTCACAGAAGAGGTTGAAATCAGAGAAAGTTAGAGTGTCAGTCCTCTTGTACTTAAGTCGGCATTGTGCCTTTTGTATTAAATTCGGATGCAATTTCTGTGTTTCATCGTCAATAAGAAGGTAAAAGGGATACAGTAAACTTGAAGTGAAGCATCGGAATCTAAAACTGGAATCACAGGAGAGGTTCAAAACATAGAAAGTTAGAGTGTCAGTCCTCTTGTACTTAAGCCGGCATTGTGCATTTGTATTAAATTCGGATGCAATTTCTGTGTCTCATCGTCAATAAGAAGGTCCAAGGGATACAGTAAACCTGAGGTGAAGCATCGGACTCTAAAACTGGACTCACAGGTGAGGTTTAAATCATTGAAAGTTAGAGTGTCAGTCCTCTTGTACGTAAGTCGGCATTGTGCCTTTAGTATTAAACTCGGTTGCAATTTCTGTGTTTCATCGTCAATAAGAATGTCCAAGGGATACAGTAAACCTGAAGTGAAGCATCGGAATCTAAAACTGGACTCAGAGGACAGGTTCAAATTATAGAAACTTAGAGTGTCAGTCCTCTTGTACTTAAGTCGGCATTGTGCCTTTTGTATTAATTTCGGATGCAATTTCTGTGTTTCATCGTCAATAAGAAGGTCCAAGGGATACAGTAAACCTGAAGTGAAGCCACGGCAACAGAAACTGGACTCACAGGAGAGGTTCAAATCATAGAACGTTAGAGTGTCAGTCCTCTTGTACTTAAGTCGGCATTGTGCCTTTTGTATTAAATTCGGACGCAATTTCTGTGT
The DNA here is from genome assembly GCF_021461395.2 of Schistocerca americana. Classification (NCBI taxonomy): domain Eukaryota; kingdom Metazoa; phylum Arthropoda; class Insecta; order Orthoptera; family Acrididae; genus Schistocerca; species Schistocerca americana. The sequence goes on along the minus strand of NW_025725989.1, from coordinate 196,819 downwards.
TTCATCGTCAATACGAAGGTCCAAGGGATACAGTAAATCTGAAGTGAAGCATCGGAATCTAAACTTGGACTCACAGGAGAGAATAAAATCATAGAAAGTTAAGGTGTCAGTCCACTTGTACTTAATTCGGCATTGTGCCTTTTGTATTACAGTCGGATGCAATTTCTGTGTTTCATCGTCAACAAGAAGTTCCAAGGGATACAGTAAACCTGAAGTGATGCATCGAAATCTAAAACAGGCCTCACAGGAGTTGTTCAAATCATAGAAAGTTAGAGTGTCTGTCCTCTTGTACTTAAGTCGGCATTGTGTCTTTTGTATTAATTTCGGATGCAATTTCTGTGTTTCATCGTCAATAAGAAGATCCAAGGGATACAGTAAACCTGAAGTGAAGCATCGGAATCTAAAACTGGACTTACAGGTGAGGTTCAAGTCATAGAAAATTAGAGTGTCAGTCCTCTTTTACTAAAGCCGGCATTGTGCCTTTTGTATTATATTCGGATGCAATTTCTGTGTTTCATCGTCAATAAGAAAGTCCAAGGGATACAGTAAACCTGAAGTGAAGCATCGGATTCTAAAACTGGACTCACAGAAGAGGTTCAAATCATAGAAAGTTAGAGTATCTGTCCACTTGTACTTAAGTCGGCATTGTGCCTTTTGTATTAATTTCGGATGCAATTTCTGTGTTTCATCGTCAATAAGAAGGTCCAAGGGATACAGTAAAATTGAAGTGAAGCATCGGAATCTAAAACTGGACTCACAGGTGAGGTTCAAATCACAGAAAGTTAGACCGTCGGTCCTCTTGTACTTAAGTCGGCATTGTGCATTTTGTATTAAATTCGGATGCAATTTCTGTGTTTCATCGTCCATAAGAAGGTCCAAGGGATACAGTAAACCTGAAGTGAAGCATCGGATTCTAAAACTGGACTCACAGAAGAGGTTCAAATCATAGAAAGTTAGAGTGTCTGTCCACTTGTACTTAAGTCGGCATTGTGCCTTTTGTATTAATTTTGGATGCAATTTCTGTGTTTCATCGTCAATAAGAAGGTCCAAGGGATACAGAAAACCGGAAGTGAAGCATCGGAATCTATAACTGGAATCACAGGAGAGGTTTAAATCAAAGAATGTTAGAGTGTCAGTCCTCTTGTACTTAAGTCGGCATTGTTCCTTTTATATTAAATTCGGATGCAATTTCTGTGTTTCATCGTCAATAAGAAGGTCCAAGGGATACAGTAAACATGAAGTGAAGCAAGGGAATCTAAAACTGGACTCACAGGAGAGGTTCAAATCATAGAAAATTAGGGTGTCAGTCCTCTTGTACTTAAGTCGGCACTGTGCCTTTTGTATTAAATTCGTATGCAATTTCTGTGCTTCATTGTCAATAAGAAGGTCCAAGGGATTCAGTAAACCTGAAGTGAAGCATAGGAAACTAAAACCTGACTCACAGGAGAGGTTCAAATCATAGAAACTTAGAGTGCCAGTCCTCTTGTACTTATGTCGGCACTGTGCCTTTTGTATTAATTTCGGATGCAATTTCTGTGTTTCATCGTCAATAAGAAGGTCCAAGGGATGCAGTAAATCTGAAGTGATGCATCGGAATCTAAAACTGGACTCACAGGAGTGGTTCAAATCATAGAAAGTTAGAGTGTCAGTCCTCTTGCACTTAAGTCGGTACTGTGCCTTTTGTATTAAATTCGTATGCAATTTCTGTGTTTCATTTTCAATAAGAAGGTCCAAGGGATTCAGTAAACCTGATGTGAAGCATCGGAAACTAAATCCTGACTCACAGGAGACGTTCAAATTATAGAGAGTGTCAGTCCTCTTGTACTTAATTAGGCATTGTGCCTTTTGTATTAATTTCGGACGCAATTTCTGTGTTTCATAGTCAATAAGAAGGTCCAAGGGATACAGTAAACCTGAAGTGAAGCCTCGGCAACAAAAACTGGACTCACAGGAGAGGTTCAAATCATAGAAAAATTTAGAGTGTCAGACCTCTTGTACTTAAGTCGGCATTGTGCCTTTTGTATTAAATTCGGATGCAATTTCTGTGTTTCATCGTCAATAAGAAGGTCAAAGGGATACAGTAAACCTGAAGTGAAGCATCGGAATCTAAAACAGGACTCACGGGAGAGGTTCAAATCATAGAAAGTTAGAGTGTCAGTCTTCTTGTACTTAAGTCGGCATTGTGCATTTTGTATTGAATTCGGATGCAATTTCTGTGTTTCATCGTCAATAAGGAGGTCCAAGGGATACAGTAAACCTGAAGTGAAGCATCGGAATCTAAAACTGGTCTCACAGGAGTGGTTCAAATAATAGAAAGTTAGAGTGTCAGTCCTCTTGTACTTAAGTCGGCATTGTGCCTTTTGTATTATATTCGGATGCAATTTCTGTGTTTCATCGTCAATAAGAAGGTCCAAGGGATACAGAAAACCTGAAGTGAAGCATCGGAATCTAAAACTGGAATCACAGGACAGGTTCAAATCAAAGAAAGTTAGAGTGTCAGTCCTCTTGTACTTAAGTCGGCATTGTGCCTTTTGTATTAATTTCGGATGCAATTTCTGTCTTTCATCGTCAATAACAATGTCCAAGAGATACAGTAAACCTGAAGTGAAGCATCGGAATCTAAAACTGGAATCAGAGGAGAGGTTCAAATCATAGAAAGTTAGAGTGTCAGTCCTCTTGTACTTAAGCCGGCATTGAGCCTTTTGTATTAAATTCGGATGCAATTTCTGTGTTTCATCGTCAATAAGAAGGTCCAAGGGATACAGTAAACCTGAAGTGAAGCATCGGAATCTATAACTGGACTCACAGGAGAGGTTCAAATCATAGAAACTTAGGGTGTCAGTCCTCTTGTACTTAAGTCGGCATTGTGCCTTTTCTATTAAATTCGGATGCAATTTCTGTGTTTCATCGTCAATAAGAAGGTCCAAGGGATACAGTAAACCTGAAGTGAAGCATCGGAATCTAAAACTGGACTCACAGGAGTGGTTCAAATCATAGAAACTTAGAGTGTCAGTCCTCTTGTACTTAAGTCGGCACTGTGCCTTTTGTATTAAATTCGTATGCAATTTCTGTGCTTCATTGTCAATAAGAAGGTCCAAGGGATTCAGTAAACCTGAAGTGAAGCATAGGAAACTAAAACCTGACTCACAGGAGAGGTTCAAATCATAGAAACTTAGAGTGCCAGTCCTCTTGTACTTATGTCGGCACTGTGCCTTTTGTATTAATTTCGGATGCAATTTCTGTGTTTCATCGTCAATAAGAAGGTCCAAGGGATGCAGTAAATCTGAAGTGATGCATCGGAATCTAAAACTGGACTCACAGAAGAGGTTGAAATCAGAGAAAGTTAGAGTGTCAGTCCTCTTGTACTTAAGTCGGCATTGTGCCTTTTGTATTAAATTCGGATGCAATTTCTGTGTTTCATCGTCAATAAGAAGGTAAAAGGGATACAGTAAACTTGAAGTGAAGCATCGGAATCTAAAACTGGAATCACAGGAGAGGTTCAAAACATAGAAAGTTAGAGTGTCAGTCCTCTTGTACTTAAGCCGGCATTGTGCATTTGTATTAAATTCGGATGCAATTTCTGTGTCTCATCGTCAATAAGAAGGTCCAAGGGATACAGTAAACCTGAGGTGAAGCATCGGACTCTAAAACTGGACTCACAGGTGAGGTTTAAATCATTGAAAGTTAGAGTGTCAGTCCTCTTGTACGTAAGTCGGCATTGTGCCTTTAGTATTAAATTCGGTTGCAATTTCTGTGTTTCATCGTCAATAAGAATGTCCAAGGGATACAGTAAACCTGAAGTGAAGCATCGGAATCTAAAACTGGACTCAGAGGACAGGTTCAAATTATAGAAACTTAGAGTGTCAGTCCTCTTGTACTTAAGTCGGCATTGTGCCTTTTGTATTAATTTCGGATGCAATTTCTGTGTTTCATCGTCAATAAGAAGGTCCAAGGGATACAGTAAACCTGAAGTGAAGCCACGGCAACAGAAACTGGACTCACAGGAGAGGTTCAAATCATAGAACGTTAGAGTGTCAGTCCTCTTGTACTTAAGTCGGCATTGTGCCTTTTGTATTAAATTCGGACGCAATTTCTGTGTTTCATCGTCAATACGAATGTCCAAGGGATACAGTAAATCTGAAGTGAAGCATCGGAATCTAAACTTGGACTCACAGGAGAGAATAAAATCATAGAAAGTTAAGGTGTCAGTCCACTTGTACTTAATTCGGCATTGTGCCTTTTGTATTACAGTCGGATGCAATTTCTGTGTTTCATCGTCAACAAGAAGTTCCAAGGGATACAGTAAACCTGAAGTGATGCATCGGAATCTAAAACAGGCCTCACAGGAGTTGTTCAAATCATAGAAAGTTAGAGTGTCTGTCCTCTTGTACTTAAGTCGGCATTGTGTCTTTTGTATTAATTTCGGATGCAATTTCTGTGTTTCATCGTCAATAAGAAGATCCAAGGGATACAGTAAACCTGAAGTGAAGCATCGGAATCTAAAACTGGACTTACAGGTGAGGTTCAAGTCATAGAAAATTAGAGTGTCAGTCCTCTTTTACTAAAGCCGGCATTGTGCCTTTTGTATTATATTCGGATGCCATTTCTGTGTTTCATCGTCAATAAGAAGGTCCAAGGGATACAGTAAACCTGAAGTGAAGCATCGGATTCTAAAACTGGACTCACAGAAGAGGTTCAAATCATAGAAAGTTAGAGTATCTGTCCACTTGTACTTAAGTCGGCATTGTGCCTTTTGTATTAATTTCGGATGCAATTTCTGTGTTTCATCGTCAATAAGAAGGTCCAAGGGATACAGTAAAATTGAAGTGAAGCATCGGAATCTAAAACTGGACTCACAGGTGAGGTTCAAATCACAGAAAGTTAGACCGTCGGTCCTCTTGTACTTAAGTCGGCATTGTGCATTTTGTATTAAATTCGGATGCAATTTCTGTGTTTCATCGTCCATAAGAAGGTCCAAGGGATACAGTAAACCTGAAGTGAAGCATCGGATTCTAAAACTGGACTCACAGAAGAGGTTCAAATCATAGAAAGTTAGAGTGTCTGTCCACTTGTACTTAAGTCGGCATTGTGCCTTTTGTATTAATTTTGGATGCAATTTCTGTGTTTCATCGTCAATAAGAAGGTCCAAGGGATACAGAAAACCGGAAGTGAAGCATCGGAATCTATAACTGGAATCACAGGAGAGGTTTAAATCAAAGAATGTTAGAGTGTCAGTCCTCTTGTACTTAAGTCGGCATTGTTCTTTTTATATTAAATTCGGATGCAATTTCTGTGTTTCATCGTCAATAAGAAGGACCAAGGGATACAGTAAACCTGAAGTGAAGCATCGGAATCTAAAACTGGACTCACAGGAGTGGTTCAAATCATAGAAACTTAGAGTGTCAGTCCTCTTGTACTTAAGTCGGCACTGTGCCTTTTGTATTAAATTCGTATGCAATTTCTGTGCTTCATTGTCAATAAGAAGGTCCAAGGGATTCAGTAAACCTGAAGTGAAGCATAGGAAACTAAAACCTGACTCACAGGAGTGGTTCAAATCATAGAAACTTAGAGTGCCAGTCCTCTTGTACTTATGTCGGCACTGTGCCTTTTGTATTAATTTCGGATGCAATTTCTGTGTTTCATCGTCAATAAGAAGGTCCAAGGGATGCAGTAAATCTGAAGTGAAGCATCGGAATCTAAAACTGGACTCAGAGGACAGGTTCAAATTATAGAAACTTAGAGTGACAGTCCTCTTGTACTTAAGTCGGCATTGTGCCTTTTGTATTAATTTCGGATGCAATTTCTGTGTTTCATCGTCAATAAGAAGGTCCAAGGGATACAGTAAACCTGAAGTGAAGCCACGGCAACAGAAACTGGACTCACAGGAGAGGTTCAAATCATAGAACGTTAGAGTGTCAGTCCTCTTGTACTTAAGTCGGCATTGTGCCTTTTGTATTAAATTCGGACGCAATTTCTGTGTTTCATCGTCAATACGAAGGTCCAAGGGATACAGTAAATCTGAAGGAAGCATCGGAATCTAAACTTGGACTCACAGGAGAGAATAAAATCATAGAAAGTTAAGGTGTCAGTCCACTTGTACTTAATTCGGCATTGTGCCTTTTGTATTACAGTCGGATGCAATTTCTGTGTTTCATCGTCAACAAGAAGTTCCAAGGGATACAGTAAACCTGAAGTGATGCATCGGAATCTAAAACAGGCCTCACAGGATTTGTTCAAATCATAGAAAGTTAGAGTGTCTGTCCTCTTGTACTTAAGTCGGCATTGTGTCTTTTGTATTAATTTCGGATGCAATTTCTGTGTTTCATCGTCAATAAGAAGATCCAAGGGATACAGTAAACCTGAAGTGAAGCATCGGAATCTAAAACTGGACTTACAGGTGAGGTTCAAGTCATAGAAAATTAGAGTGTCAGTCCTCTTTTACTAAAGCCGGCATTGTGCCTTTTGTATTATATTCGGATGCAATTTCTGTGTTTCATCGTCAATAAGAAGGTCCAAGGGATACAGTAAACCTGAAGTGAAGCATCGGATTCTAAAACTGGACTCACAGAAGAGGTTCAAATCATAGAAAGTTAGAGTATCTGTCCACTTGTACTTAAGTCGGCATTGTGCCTTTTGTATTAATTTCGGATGCAATTTCTGTGTTTCATCGTCAATAAGAAGGTCCAAGGGATACAGTAAAATTGAAGTGAAGCATCGGAATCTAAAACTGGACTCACAGGTGAGGTTCAAATCACAGAAAGTTAGACCGTCGGTCCTCTTGTACTTAAGTCGGCATTGTGCATTTTGTATTAAATTCGGATGCAATTTCTGTGTTTCATCGTCCATAAGAAGGTCCAAGGGATACAGTAAACCTGAAGTGAAGCATCGGATTCTAAAACTGGACTCACAGAAGAGGTTCAAATCATAGAAAGTTAGAGTGTCTGTCCACTTGTACTTAAGTCGGCATTGTGCCTTTTGTATTAATTTTGGATGCAATTTCTGTGTTTCATCGTCAATAAGAAGGTCCAAGGGATACAGAAAACCGGAAGTGAAGCATCGGAATCTATAACTGGAATCACAGGAGAGGTTTAAATCAAAGAATGTTAGAGTGTCAGTCCTCTTGTACTTAAGTCGGCATTGTTCCTTTTATATTAAATTCGGATGCAATTTCTGTGTTTCATCGTCAATAAGAAGGTCCAAGGGATACAGTAAACATGAAGTGAAGCAAGGGAATCTAAAACTGGACTCACAGGAGAGGTTCAAATCATAGAAAATTAGGGTGTCAGTCCTCTTGTACTTAAGTCGGCACTGTGCCTTTTGTATTAAATTCGTATGCAATTTCTGTGCTTCATTGTCAATAAGAAGGTCCAAGGGATTCAGTAAACCTGAAGTGAAGCATAGGAAACTAAAACCTGACTCACAGGAGAGGTTCAAATCATAGAAACTTAGAGTGCCAGTCCTCTTGTACTTATGTCGGCACTGTGCCTTTTGTATTAATTTCGGATGCAATTTCTGTGTTTCATCGTCAATAAGAAGGTCCAAGGGATGCAGTAAATCTGAAGTGATGCATCGGAATCTAAAACTGGACTCACAGGAGTGGTTCAAATCATAGAAAGTTAGAGTGTCAGTCCTCTTGCACTTAAGTCGGTACTGTGCCTTTTGTATTAAATTCGTATGCAATTTCTGTGTTTCATTTTCAATAAGAAGGTCCAAGGGATTCAGTAAACCTGATGTGAAGCATCGGAAACTAAAACCTGACTCACAGGAGACGTTCAAATTATAGAGAGTGTCAGTCCTCTTGTACTTAATTAGGCATTGTGCCTTTTGTATTAATTTCGGACGCAATTTCTGTGTTTCATAGTCAATAAGAAGGTCCAAGGGATACAGTAAACCTGAAGTGAAGCCTCGGCAACAAAAACTGGACTCACAGGAGAGGTTCAAATCATAGAAAAATTTAGAGTGTCAGACCTCTTGTACTTAAGTCGGCATTGTGCCTTTTGTATTAAATTCGGATGCAATTTCTGTGTTTCATCGTCAATAAGAAGGTCAAAGGGATACAGTAAACCTGAAGTGAAGCATCGGAATCTAAAACAGGACTCACGGGAGAGGTTCAAATCATAGAAAGTTAGAGTGTCAGTCTTCTTGTACTTAAGTCGGCATTGTGCATTTTGTATTGAATTCGGATGCAATTTCTGTGTTTCATCGTCAATAAGGAGGTCCAAGGGATACAGTAAACCTGAAGTGAAGCATCGGAATCTAAAACTGGTCTCACAGGAGTGGTTCAAATAATAGAAAGTTAGAGTGTCAGTCCTCTTGTACTTAAGTCGGCATTGTGCCTTTTGTATTATATTCGGATGCAATTTCTGTGTTCCATCGTCAATAAGAAGGTCCAAGGGATACAGAAAACCTGAAGTGAAGCATCGGAATCTAAAACTGGAATCACAGGACAGGTTCAAATCAAAGAAAGTTAGAGTGTCAGTCCTCTTGTACTTAAGTCGGCATTGTGCCTTTTGTATTAATTTCGGATGCAATTTCTGTGTTTCATCGTCAATACGAAGGTCCAAGGGATACAGTAAACCTGAAGTGAAGCATCGGAATCTAAAACTGGAATCACAGGAAAGGTTCAAATCATCGAAAGTTAGAGTGTCAGTCCTCTTGTACTTAAGTCGGCATTGTGCCTTTTGTATTAAATTCGGATGCAATTTCTGTGTTTCATCGTCAATAAGAAGGTCCAAGGGATACAGTAAACCTGAAGTGAAGCATCGGAATCTATAACTGGACTCACAGGAGAGGTTCAAATCATAGAAACTTAGGGTGTCAGTCCTCTTGTACTTAAGTCGGCATTGTGCCTTTTCTATTAAATTCGGATGCAATTTCTGTGTTTCATCGTCAATAAGAAGGTCCAAGGGATACAGTAAACCTGAAGTGAAGCATCGGAATCTAAAACTGGACTCACAGGAGTGGTTCAAATCATAGAAACTTAGAGTGTCAGTCCTCTTGTACTTAAGTCGGCACTGTGCCTTTTGTATTAAATTCGTATGCAATTTCTGTGCTTCATTGTCAATAAGAAGGTCCAAGGGATTCAGTAAACCTGAAGTGAAGCATAGGAAACTAAAACCTGACTCACAGGAGAGGTTCAAATCATAGAAACTTAGAGTGCCAGTCCTCTTGTACTTATGTCGGCACTGTGCCTTTTGTATTAATTTCGGATGCAATTTCTGTGTTTCATCGTCAATAAGAAGGTCCAAGGGATGCAGTAAATCTGAAGTGATGCATCGGAATCTAAAACTGGACTCACAGAAGAGGTTGAAATCAGAGAAAGTTAGAGTGTCAGTCCTCTTGTACTTAAGTCGGCATTGTGCCTTTTGTATTAAATTCGGATGCAATTTCTGTGTTTCATCGTCAATAAGAAGGTAAAAGGGATACAGTAAACTTGAAGTGAAGCATCGGAATCTAAAACTGGAATCACAGGAGAGGTTCAAAACATAGAAAGTTAGAGTGTCAGTCCTCTTGTACTTAAGCCGGCATTGTGCATTTGTATTAAATTCGGATGCAATTTCTGTGTCTCATCGTCAATAAGAAGGTCCAAGGGATACAGTAAACCTGAGGTGAAGCATCGGACTCTAAAACTGGACTCACAGGTGAGGTTTAAATCATTGAAAGTTAGAGTGTCAGTCCTCTTGTACGTAAGTCGGCATTGTGCCTTTAGTATTAAATTCGGTTGCAATTTCTGTGTTTCATCGTCAATAAGAATGTCCAAGGGATACAGTAAACCTGAAGTGAAGCATCGGAATCTAAAACTGGACTCAGAGGACAGGTTCAAATTATAGAAACTTAGAGTGTCAGTCCTCTTGTACTTAAGTCGGCATTGTGCCTTTTGTATTAATTTCGGATGCAATTTCTGTGTTTCATCGTCAATAAGAAGGTCCAAGGGATACAGTAAACCTGAAGTGAAGCCACGGCAACAGAAACTGGACTCACAGGAGAGGTTCAAATCATAGAACGTTAGAGTGTCAGTCCTCTTGTACTTAAGTCGGCATTGTGCCTTTTGTATTACAGTCGGATGCAATTTCTGTGTTTCATCGTCAACAAGAAGTTCCAAGGGATACAGTAAACCTGAAGTGATGCATCGGAATCTAAAACAGGCCTCACAGGAGTTGTTCAAATCATAGAAAGTTAGAGTGTCTGTCCTCTTGTACTTAAGTCGGCATTGTGTCTTTTGTATTAATTTCGGATGCAATTTCTGTGTTTCATCGTCAATAAGAAGATCCAAGGGATACAGTAAACCTGAAGTGAAGCATCGGAATCTAAAACTGGACTTACAGGTGAGGTTCAAGTCATAGAAAATTAGAGTGTCAGTCCTCTTTTACTAAAGCCGGCATTGTGCCTTTTGTATTATATTCGGATGCAATTTCTGTGTTTCATCGTCAATAAGAAGGTCCAAGGGATACAGTAAACCTGAAGTGAAGCATCGGATTCTAAAACTGGACTCACAGAAGAGGTTCAAATCATAGAAAGTTAGAGTATCTGTCCACTTGTACTTAAGTCGGCATTGTGCCTTTTGTATTAATTTTGGATGCAATTTCTGTGTTTCATCGTCAATAAGAAGGTCCAAGGGATACAGTAAACATGAAGTGAAGCAAGGGAATCTAAAACTGGACTCACAGGAGAGGTTCAAATCATAGAAATTTAGGGTGTCAGTCCTCTTGTACTTAAGTCGGCACTGTGCCTTTTGTATTAAATTCGTATGCAATTTCTGTGCTTCATTGTCAATAAGAAGGTCCAAGGGATTCAGTAAACCTGAAGTGAAGCATAGGAAACTAAAACCTGACTCACAGGAGCGGTTCAAATCATAGAAACTTAGAGTGCCAGTCCTCTTGTACTTATGTCGGCACTGTGCCTTTTGTATTAATTTCGGATGCAATTTCTGTGTTTCATCGTCAATAAGAAGGTCCAAGGGATGCAGTAAATCTGAAGTGATGCATCGGAATCTAAAACTGGACTCACAGGAGTGGTTCAAATCATAGAAAGTTAGAGTGTCAGTCCTCTTGCACTTAAGTCGGTACTGTGCCTTTTGTATTAAATTCGTATGCAATTTCTGTGTCTCATTTTCAATAAGAAGGTCCAAGGGATTCAGCAAACCTGATGTGAAGCATCGGAAACTAAAACCTGACTCACAGGAGACGTTCAAATTATAGAGAGTGTCAGTCCTCTTGTACTTAATTAGGCATTGTGCCTTTTGTATTAATTTCGGACGCAATTTCTGTGTTTCATAGTCAATAAGAAGGTCCAAGGGATACAGTAAACCTGAAGTGAAGCCTCGGCAACAAAAACTGGACTCACAGGAGAGGTTCAAATCATAGAAAAATTTAGAGTGTCAGACCTCTTGTACTTAAGTCGGCATTGTGCCTTTTGTATTAAATTCGGATGCAATTTCTGTGTTTCATCGTCAATAAGAAGGTCAAAGGGATACAGTAAACCTGAAGTGAAGCATCGGAATCTAAAACAGGACTCACGGGAGAGGTTCAAATCATAGAAAGTTAGAGTGTCAGTCTTCTTGTACTTAAGTCGGCATTGTGCATTTTGTATTGAATTCGGATGCAATTTCTGTGTTTCATCGTCAATAAGGAGGTCCAAGGGATACAGTAAACCTGAAGTGAAGCATCGGAATCTAAAACTGGTCTCACAGGAGTGGTTCAAATAATAGAAAGTTAGAGTGTCAGTCCTCTTGTACTTAAGTCGGCATTGTGCCTTTTGTATTATATTCGGATGCAATTTCTGTGTTTCATCGTCAATAAGAAGGTCCAAGGGATACAGAAAACCTGAAGTGAAGCATCGGAATCTAAAACTGGAATCACAGGACAGGTTCAAATCAAAGAAAGTTAGAGTGTCAGTCCTCTTGTACTTAAGTCGGCATTGTGCCTTTTGTATTAATTTCGGATGCAATTTCTGTGTTTCATCGTCAATACGAAGGTCCAAGGGATACAGTAAACCTGAAGTGAAGCATCGGAATCTAAAACTGGAATCACAGGAAAGGTTCAAATCATCGAAAGTTAGAGTGTCAGTCCTCTTGTATTTAAGTCGGCATTGTGCCTTTTGTATTAAATTCGGATGCAATTTCTGTGTTTCATCGTCAATAAGAGGGTCCAAGGGATACAGAAAACCTGAAGTGAAGCATCGGAATCTATAACTGGAATCACAGGAGAGGTTCAAATCAAAGAATGTTAGAGTGTCAGTCCTCTTGGACTTAAGTCGGCATTGTGCCTTTTCTATTAATTTCGGATGCAATTTCTGTGTTTCCTCGTCAATGAGAAGGTCCATGGGACACAGTAAACCTGAAGTGAAGCCTCGGCAACAAAAACTGGACTCACAGGAGAGGTTCAAATCATAGAAAGTTAGAGAGTCAGACCTCATGTACTTAAGACGGCATTGTGAATTTTGTATTAATTTCGGACGCTATTTCTGTGTTTCATCGTCAATAAGAAGGTCCAAGGGATACAGTAAATCTGAAGTGAAGCATCGTAATCTAAAACTGGACTCACAGGAGAGGTTCAAATCATAGAAAGTTAGAGTGACAGTCGTCTTGTACTTAAGCCGGCATTGTGCCTTTTGTAATAAATTCGGATGCAATTTCTGTCTTTCATCGACAATAACAATGTCCAAGAGATACAGTAAACCTGAAGTGAAGCATCGGAATCTAAAACTGGAATCAGAGGAGAGGTTCAAATCATAGAAAGTTAGAGTGTCAGTCCTCTTGTACTTAAGCCGGCATTGAGCCTTTTGTATTAAATTCGGATGCAATTTCTGTGTTTCATCGTCAATAAGAAGGTCCAAGGGATACAGTAAACCTGAAGTGAAGCATCGGAATCTATAACTGGACTCACAGGAGAGGTTCAAATCATAGAAACTTAGGGTGTCAGTCCTCTTGTACTTAAGTCGGCATTGTGCCTTTTCTATTAAATTCGGATGCAATTTCTGTGTTTCATCGTCAATAAGAAGGTCCAAGGGATACAGTAAACCTGAAGTGAAGCATCGGAATCTAAAACTGGACTCACAGGAGTGGTTCAAATCATAGAAACTTAGAGTGTCAGTCCTCTTGTACTTAAGTCGGCACTGTGCCTTTTGTATTAAATTCGTATGCAATTTCTGTGCTTCATTGTCAATAAGAAGGTCCAAGGGATTCAGTAAACCTGAAGTGAAGCATAGGAAACTAAAACCTGACTCACAGGAGAGGTTCAAATCATAGAAACTTAGAGTGCCAGTCCTCTTGTACTTATGTCGGCACTGTGCCTTTTGTATTAATTTCGGATGCAATTTCTGTGTTTCATCGTCAATAAGAAGGTCCAAGGGATGCAGTAAATCTGAAGTGATGCATCGGAATCTAAAACTGGACTCACAGGAGAGGTTCAAATCATAGAAAGTTAGAGTGTCAGTCCACTTGTACTTATGCCGGCATTGTGCCTTTTGTATTAAATTCGGATGCAATTTCTGTGTTTCATCGTCAATAAGAAGGTCCAAGGGATACAGTAAACCTGAAGAGAAGCATCGGAATCGAAAACTGGACTCACAGAAGAGGTTGAAATCAGAGAAAGTTAGAGTGTCAGTCCTCTTGTACTTAAGTCGGCATTGTGCCTTTTGTATTAAATTCGGATGCAATTTCTGTGTTTCATCGTCAATAAGAAGGTAAAAGGGATACAGTAAACTTGAAGTAAAGCATCGGAATCTTAAACTGGAATCACAGGAGAGGTTCAAAACATAGAAAGTTAGAGTGTCAGTCCTCTTGTACTTAAGCCGGCATTGTGCATTTGTATTAAATTCGGATGCAATTTCTGTGTCTCATCGTCAATAAGAAGGTCCAAGGGATACAGTAAACCTGAGGTGAAGCATCGGACTCTAAAACTGGACTCACAGGTGAGGTTTAAATCATTGAAAGTTAGAGTGTCAGTCCTCTTGTACGTAAGTCGGCATTGTGCCTTTAGTATTAAATTCGGATGCAATTTCTGTGTTTCATCGTCAATAAGAATGTCCAAGGGATACAGTAAACCTGAAGTGAAGCATCGGAATCTAAAACTGGACTCAGAGGACAGGTTCAAATTATAGAAACTTAGAGTGTCAGTCCTCTTGTACTTAAGTCGGCATTGTGCCTTTTGTATTAATTTCGGATGCAATTTCTGTGTTTCATCGTCAATAAGAAGGTCCAAGGGATACAGTAAACCTGAAGTGAAGCCACGGCAACAGAAACTGGACTCACAGGAGAGGTTCAAATCATAGAACGTTAGAGTGTCAGTCCTCTTGTACTTAAGTCGGCATTGTGCCTTTTGTATTAAATTCGGACGCAATTTCTGTGTTTCATCGTCAATACGAAGGTCCAAGGGATACAGTAAATCTGAAGTGAAGCATCGGAATCTAAACTTGGACTCACAGGAGAGAATAAAATCATAGAAAGTTAAGGTGTCAGTCCACTTGTACTTAATTCGGCATTGTGCCTTTTGTATTACAGTCGGATGCAATTTCTGTGTTTCATCGTCAACAAGAAGTTCCAAGGGATACAGTAAACCTGAAGTGATGCATCGGAATCTAAAACAGGCCTCACAGGAGTTGTTCAAATCATAGAAAGTTAGAGTGTCTGTCCTCTTGTACTTAAGTCGGCATTGTGTCTTTTGTATTAATTTCGGATGCAATTTCTGTGTTTCATCGTCAATAAGAAGATCCAAGGGATACAGTAAACCTGAAGTGAAGCATCGGAATCTAAAACTGGACTTACAGGTGAGGTTCAAGTCATAGAAAATTAGAGTGTCAGTCCTCTTTTACTAAAGCCGGCATTGTGCCTTTTGTATTATATTCGGATGCAATTTCTGTGTTTCATCGTCAATAAGAAGGTCCAAGGGATACAGTAAACCTGAAGTGAAGCATCGGATTCTAAAACTGGACTCACAGAAGAGGTTCAAATCATAGAAAGTTAGAGTATCTGTCCACTTGTACTTAAGTCGGCATTGTGCCTTTTGTATTAATTTCGGATGCAATTTCTGTGTTTCATCGCCAATAAGAAGGTCCAAGGGATACAGTAAAATTGAAGTGAAGCATCGGAATCTAAAACTGGACTCACAGGTGAGGTTCAAATCACAGAAAGTTAGACCGTCGGTCCTCTTGTACTTAAGTCGGCATTGTGCATTTTGTATTAAATTCGGATGCAATTTCTGTGTTTCATCGTCCATAAGAAGGTCCAAGGGATACAGTAAACCTGAAGTGAAGCATCGGATTCTAAAACTGGACTCACAGAAGAGGTTCAAATCATAGAAAGTTAGAGTTTCTGTCCACTTGTACTTAAGTCGGCATTGTGCCTTTTGTATTAATTTCGGATGCAATTTCTGTGTTTCATCGTCAATAAGAAGGTCCAAGGGATACAGAAAACCGGAAGTGAAGCATCGGAATCTATAACTGGAATCACAGGAGAGGTTCAAATCAAAGAATGTTAGAGTGTCAGTCCTCTTGTACTTAAGTCGGCATTGTTCCTTTTATATTAAATTCGGATGCAATTTCTGTGTTTCATCGTCAATAAGAAGGTCCAAGGGAAACAGTAAACATGAAGTGAAGCAAGGGAATCTAAAACTGGACTCACAGGAGAGGTTCAAATCATAGAAAATTAGGGTGTCAGTCCTCTTGTACTTAAGTCGGCACTGTGCCTTTTGTACTAAATTCGAATGCAATTTCTGTGTTTCATCGTCAATAAGAAGGTCCAAGGGATGCAATAAACCTGAAGTGAAGCATCGGAATCTAAAACTGGACTCACAGGAGTGGTTCAAATCATAGAAAGTTAGAGTGTCAGTCCTCTTGCACTTAAGTCGGTACTGTGCCTTTTGTATTAAATTCGTATGCAATTTCTGTGTTTCATTTTCAATAAGAAGGTCCAAGGGATTCAGTAAACCTGATGTGAAGCATCGGAAACTAAAACGTGACTCACAGGAGACGTTCAAATTATAGAGAGTGTCAGTCCTCTTGTACTTAATTAGGCATTGTGCCTTTTGTATTAATTTCGGACGCAATTTCTGTGTTTCATAGTCAATAAGAAGGTCCAAGGGATACAGTAAACCTGAAGTGAAGCCTCGGCAACAAAAACTGGACTCACAGGAGAGGTTCAAATCATAGAAAAATTTAGAGTGTCAGACCTCTTGTACTTAAGTCGGCATTGTGCCTTTTGTATTAAATTCGGATGCAATTTCTGTGTTTCATCGTCAATAAGAAGGTCAAAGGGATACAGTAAACCTGAAGTGAAGCATCGGAATCTAAAACAGGACTCACGGGAGAGGTTCAAATCATAGAAAGTTAGAGTGTCAGTCTTCTTGTACTTATGTCGGCATTGTGCATTTTGTATTGAATTCGGATGCAATTTCTGTGTTTCATCGTCAATAAGGAGGTCCAAGGGATACAGTAAACCTGAAGTGAAGCATCGGAATCTAAAACTGGTCTCACAGGAGTGGTTCAAATAATAGAAAGTTAGAGTGTCAGTCCTCTTGTACTTAAGTCGGCATTGTGCCTTTTGTATTATATTCGGATGCAATTTCTGTGTTTCATCGTCAATAAGAAGGTCCAAGGGATACAGAAAACCTGAAGTGAAGCATCGGAATCTAAAACTGGAATCACAGGACAGGTTCAAATCAAAGAAAGTTAGAGTGTCAGTCCTCTTGTACTTAAGTCGGCATTGTGCCTTTTGTATTAATTTCGGATGCAATTTCTGTGTTTCATCGTCAATACGAAGGTCCAAGGGATACAGTAAACCTGAAGTGAAGCATCGGAATCTAAAACTGGAATCACAGGAAAGGTTCAAATCATCGAAAGTTAGAGTGTCAGTCCTCTTGTACTTAAGTCGGCATTGTGCCTTTTGTATTAAATTCGGATGCAATTTCTGTGTTTCATCGTCAATAAGAAGGTCCAAGGGATACAGAAAACCTGAAGTGAAGCATCGGAATCTATAACTGGAATCACAGGAGAGGTTCAAATCAAAGAATGTTAGAGTGTCAGTCCTCTTGGACTTAAGTCGGCATTGTGCCTTTTCTATTAATTTCGGATGCAATTTCTGTGTTTCCTCGTCAATGAGAAGGTCCATGGGACACAGTAAACCTGAAGTGAAGCCTCGGCAACAAAAACTGGACTCACAGGAGAGGTTCAAATCATAGAAAGTTAGAGTGTCAGACCTCATGTACTTAAGACGGCATTGTGCCTTTTGTATTAATTTCGGACGCTATTTCTGTGTTTCATCGTCAATAAGAAGGTCCAAGGGATACAGTAAATCTGAAGTGAAGCATCGTAATCTAAAACTGGACTCACAGGAGAGGTTCAAATCATAGAAAGTTAGAGTGACAGTCGTCTTGTACTTAAGCCGGCATTGTGCCTTTTGTAATAAATTCGGATGCAATTTCTGTCTTTCATCGTCAATAACAATGTCCAAGAGATACAGTAAACCTGAAGTGAAGCATCGGAATCTAAAACTGGAATCAGAGGAGAGGTTCAAATCATAGAAAGTTAGAGTGTCAGTCCTCTTGTACTTAAGCCGGCATTGAGCCTTTTGTATTGAATTCGGAAGCAATTTCTGTGTTTCATCGTCAATAAGAAGGTCCAAGGGATACAGTAAACCTGAAGTGAAGCATCGGAATCTATAACTGGACTCACAGGAGAGGTTCAAATCATAGAAACTTAGGGTGTCAGTCCTCTTGTACTTAAGTCGGCATTGTGCCTTTTCTATTAAATTCGGATGCAATTTCTGTGTTTCATCGTCAATAAGAAGGTCCAAGGGATACAGTAAACCTGAAGTGAAGCATCGGAATCTAAAACTGGACTCACAGGAGTGGTTCAAATCATAGAAACTTAGAGTGTCAGTCCTCTTGTACTTAAGTCGGCACTGTGCCTTTTGTATTAAATTCGTATGCAATTTCTGTGCTTCATTGTCAATAAGAAGGTCCAAGGGATTCAGTAAAACTGAAGTGAAGCATCGGAAACTAAAACCTGACTCACAGGAGAGGTTCAAATCATAGAAACTTAGAGTGTCAGTCCTCTTGTACTTATGTCGGCACTGTGCCTTTTGTATTAATTTCGGATGCAATTTCTGTGTTTCATTGTCAATAAGAAGGTCCAAGGGATACAGTAAATCTGAAGTGACGCATCGGAATCTAAAACTGGACTCACAGGAGAGGTTCAAATCATAGAAAGTTAGAGTGTCAGTCCACTTGTACTTATGCCGGCATTGTGCCTTTTGTATTAAATTGGGATGCAATTTCTGTGTTTCATCGTCAATAAGAAGGTCCAAGGGATACAGTAAACCTGAAGTGAAGCATCGGAATCTAAAACTGGACTCACAGAAGAGGTTCAAATCAAAGAAAGTTAGAGTGTCAGTCCTCTTGTACTTAAGTCGGCATTGTGCCTTTTGTATTAAATTCGGATGCAATTTCTGTGTTTCATCGTCAATAAGAAGGTAAAAGGGATACAGTAAACTTGAAGTGAAGCATCGGAATCTAAAACTGGACTCACAGGAGAGGTTCAAAACATAGAAAGTTAGAGTGTCAGTCCTCTTGTACTTAAGCCGGCATTGTGCATTTGTATTAAATTCGGATGCAATTTCTGTGTCTCATCGTCAATAAGAAGGTCCAAGGGATACAGTAAACCTCAGGTGAAGCATCGGACTCTAAAACTGGACTCGCAGGAGAGGTTTAAATCATTGAAAGTTAGAGTGTCAGTCCTCTTGTACGTAAGTCGGCATTGTGCCTTTAGTATTAAATTCGGATGCAATTTCTGTGTTTCATCGTCAATAACAATGTCCAAGGGATACAGTAAACCTGAAGTGAAGCATCTGAATCTAAAACTGGACTCAGAGGACAGGTTCAAATTATAGAAACTTAGAGTGTCTGTCCTCTTGTACTTAAGTCGGCATTGTGCCTTTTGTATTAATTTCGGATGCAATTTCTGTGTTTCATCGTCAATAAGAAGGTCCAAGGGATACAGTAAACCTGAAGTGAAGCCACGGCAACAGAAACTGAACTCACAGGAGAGGTTCAAATCCTAGAACGTTAGTGTGTCAGTCCTCTTGTACTTAAGTCGGCATTGTGCCTTTTGTATTAAATTCGGACGCAATTTCTGTGTTTCATCGTCAATACGAAGGTCCAAGGGATACAGTAAATCTGAAGTGAGGCATCGGAATCTAAACTTGGACTCACAGGAGAGGTTAAAATCATAGAAAGTTAAGGTGTCAGTCCACTTGTACTTAATTCGGCATTGTGCCTTTTGTATTACAGTCGGATGCAATTTCTGTGTTTCATCGTCAACAAGAAGTTCCAAGGGATACAGTAAACCTGAAGTGATGCATCGGAATCTAAAACAGGCCTCACAGGAGTTGTTCAAATCATAGAAAGTTAGAGTGTCTGTCCTCTTGTACTTAAGTCGGCATTGTGTCTTTTGTATTAATTTCGGATGCAATTTCTGTGTTTCATCGTCAATAAGAAGATCCAAGGGATACAGTAAACCTGAAGTGAAGCATCGGAATCTAAAACTGGACTTACAGGTGAGGTTCAAGTCATAGAAAATTAGAGTGTCAGTCCTCTTTTACTAAAGTCGGCATTGTGCCTTTTGTATTATATTCGGATGCAATTTCTGTGTTTCATCGTCAATAAGAAGGTCCAAGGGATACAGTAAACCTGAAGTGAAGCATCGGATTCTAAAACTGGACTCACAGAAGAGGTTCAAATCATAGAAAGTTAGAGTGTCTGTCCACTTGTACTTAAGTCGGCATTGTGCCTTTTGTATTAATTTCGGATGCAATTTCTGTGTTTCATCGACAATAAGAAGGTCCAAGGGATACAGTAAAATTGAAGTGAAGCATCGGAATCTAAAACTGGACTCACAGGTGAGGTTCAAATCATAGAAAGTTAGACCGTCGGTCCTCTTGTACTTAAGTCGGCATTGTGCATTTTGTATTAAATTCGGATGCAATTTCTGTGTTTCATCGTCAATAAGAAGGTACAAGGGATACAGTAAACCAGAAGTGAAGCATCAGAATCTAAAACTGGACTCACAGGAGTGGTTCAAATAATAGAAAGTTAGAGTGTCAGTCCTATTGTACTTAAGTCGGCATTGTGTCTTTTGTATTAAATTCGGATGCAATTTCTGTGTTTCATCGTCAATAAGAAGGTCCAAGGGATACAGAAAACCTGAAGTGAAGCATCGGAATCTATAACTGGAATCACAGGAGAGGTTCAAATCAAAGAATGTTAGAGTGTCAGTCCTCTTGTACTTAAGTCGGCATTGTTCCTTTTATATTAAATTCGGATGCAATTTCTGTGTTTCATCGTCAATAAGAAGGTCCAAGGGATACAGTAAACATGAAGTGAAGCAAGGAAATCTAAAACTGGACTCACAGGAGAGGTTCAAATCATAGAAAATTAGGGTGTCAGTCCTCTTGTACTTAAGTCGGCATTGTGCCTTTTGTACTAAATTCGAATGCAATTTCTGTGTTTCATCGTCAATAAGAAGGTCCAAGGGATGCAGTAAACCTGAAGTGAAGCATCGGAATCTAAAACTGGACTCACAGGAGTGGTTCAAATCATAGAAAGTTAGAGTGTCAGTCCTCTTGCACTGAAGTCGGCACTGTGCCTTTTGTATTAAATTCGTATGCAATTTCTGTGTTTCATTTTCAATAAGAAGGTCCAAGGGATTCAGTAAACCTGATGTGAAGCATCGGAAACTAAAACCTGACTCACAAGAGACGTTCAAATTATAGAGAGTGTCAGTCCTCTTGTACTTAATTAGGCATTGTGCCTTTTGTATTAATTTCGGACGCAATTTCTGTGTTTCATAGTCAATAAGAAGGTCCAAGGGATACAGTAAACCTGAAGTGAAGCCTCGGCAACAAAAACTGGACTCACAGGAGAGGTTCAAATCATAGAAAAATTTAGAGTGTCAGACCTCTTGTACTTAAGTCGGCATTGTGCCTTTTGTATTAAATTCGGACGCAATTTCTGTGTTTCATCGTCAATAAGAAGGTCCAAGGGATACAGTAAATCCGAAGTGAAGCCTCGGAATCTAAAACAGGACTCACAGGAGAGATTCACATCATAGAAAGTTAGAGTGTCAGTCCTCTTGTACTTAAGCCGGCATTGTGCCTTTTGTATTAAATTCGGATGCAATTTCTGTGTTTCATCGTCAATAAGAGGGCAAAGGGATACAGTAAACCTGAAGTGAAGCATCGGAATCGAAAACAGGACTCACGGGAGAGGTTCAAATCATAGAAAGTTAGAGTGTCAGTCTTCTTGTACTTAAGTCGGCATTGTGCATTTTGTATTAAATTCGGATGCAATTTCTGTGTTTCATCGTCAATAAGAAGGTCCAAGGGATACAGTAAACCTGAAGTGAAGCATCGGAATCTAAAACTGGTCTCACAGGAGTGGTTCAAATAATAGAAAGTTAGAGTGTCAGTCCTCTTGTACTTAAGTCGGCTTTGTGCCTTTTGTATTAAATTCGGATGCAATTTCTGTGTTTCATCGTCAATAAGAAGGTCCAAGGGATACAGTAAACCTGAAGTGAAGCATCGGAATCTAAAACTGGACTCATAGGAGAGGTTCAAATCATAGAAACTTAGAGTGTCAGTCCTCTTGTACTTAAGTCGGCATTGTGCCTTTTGTATTATATTCGGATGCAATTTCTGTGTTTCATCGTCAATAAGAAGGTCCGAGGGATACAGTAAACCTGAAGTGAAGCATCGGATTCTAAAACTGGACTCACAGAAGAGGTTCAAATCATAGAAAGTTAGAGTGTCTGTCCACTTGTACTTAAGTCGGCATTGTGACTTTTGTATTAATTTCGGATGCAATTTCTGTGTTTCATCGTCAATAAGAAGGTCCAAGGGATACAGTAAAATTGAAGTGAAGCATCGGAATCTAAAACTGGACTCACAGGTGAGGTTCAAATCATAGAAAGTTAGACCGTCGGTCCTCTTGTACTTAAGTCGGCATTGTGCATTTTGTATTAAATTTGGATGCAATTTCTGTGTTTCATCGTCAATAAGAAGGTCCAAGGGATACAGTAAACCAGAAGTGAAGCATCAGAATCTAAAACTGGACTCACAGGAGTGGTTCAAATAATAGAAAGTTAGAGTGTCAGTCCTCTTGTACTTAAGTCGGCATTGTGTCTTTTGTATTAAATTCGGATGCAATTTCTGTGTTTCATCGTCAATAAGAAGGTCCAAGGGATACAGAAAACCTGAAGTGAAGCATCGGAATCTATAACTGGAATCACAGGAGAGGTTCAAATCAAAGAATGTTAGAGTGTCAGTCCTCTTGTACTTAAGTCGGCATTGTTCCTTTTATATTAAATTCGGATGCAATTTCTGTGTTTCATCGTCTATAAGAAGGTCCAAGGGATGCAGTAAACCTGAAGTGAAGCATCGGAATCTCAAACTGGACTCACAGGAGTGGTTCAAATCATAGAAAGTTAGAGTGTCAGTCCTCTTGCACTGAAGTCGGCACTGTGCCTTTTGTATTAAATTCGTATGCAATTTCTGTGTTTCATTTTCAATAAGAAGGTCCAAGGGATTCAGTAAACCTGATGTGAAGCATCGGAAACTAAAACCTGACTCACAGGAGACGTTCAAATTATAGAGAGTGTCAGTCCTCTTGTACTTAATTAGGCATTGTGCCTTTTGTATTAATTTCGGACGCAATTTCTGTGTTTCATAGTCAATAAGAAGGTCCAAGGGATACAGTAAACCTGAAGTGAAGCCTCGGCAACAAAAACTGGACTCACAGGAGAGGTTCAAATCATAGAAAAATTTAGAGTGTCAGACCTCTTGTACTTAAGTCGGCATTGTGCCTTTTGTATTAAATTCGGACGCAATTTCTGTGTTTCATCGTCAATAAGAAGGTCCAAGGGATACAGTAAATCTGAAGTGAAGCATCGGAATCTAAAACAGGACTCACAGGAGAGGTTCACATCATAGAAGTTAGAGTGTCAGTCCTCTTGTACTTAAGCCGGCATTGTGCCTTTTGTATTAAATTCGGGTGCAATTTCTGTGTTTCATCGTCAATAAGAGGGTCAAAGGGATACAGTAAACCTGAAGTGGAGCATCGGAATCTAAAACAGGACTCACGGGAGAGGTTCAAATCATAGAAAGTTAGAATGTCAGTCTTCTTGTACTTAAGTCGGCATTGTGCATTTTGTATTAAATTCGGATGCAATTTCTGTGTTTCATCGTCAATAAGAAGGTCCAAGGGATACAGTAAACCTGAAGTGAAGCATCGGAATCTAAAACTGGTCTCACAGGTGTGGTTCAAATAATAGAAAGTTAGAGTGTCAGTCCTCTTGTACTTAAGTCGGCATTGTGCCTTTTGTATTAAATTCGGATGCAATTTCTGTGTTTCATCGTCAATAAGAAGGTCCAAGGGATACAGAAAACCTGAAGTGAAGCATCGGAATCTAAAACTGGAATCACAGGACAGGTTCAAATCAAAGAAAGTTAGAGTGTCAGTCCTCTTGTACTTAAGTCGGCATTGTGCCTTTTGAATTAATTTCGGATGCAATTTCTGTGTTTCATCGTCAATACGAAGGTCCAAGGGATACAGTAAACCTGAGGTGAAGCATCGGAATCTAAAACTGGACTCATAGGAGAGGTTCAAATCATAGAAACTTAGAGTGTCAGTCCTCTTGTACTTAAGTCGGCATTGCGCCTTTTGTATTAATTTCGGATGCAATTTCTGTGTTTCATCGTCAATAAGAAGGTCCAAGGGATACAGTAAACCTGAAGTGAAGCCTCGGCAACAAAAACTGGAATCACAGGAGAGGTTCAAATCATTGAAAGTTAGAGTGTCAGACCTCTTGTACTTAAGTCGGCATTGTGCCTTTTGTATTAAATTCGGACGCAATTTCTGTGTTTCATCGTCAATAAGAAGGTCCAAGGGATACAGTAAATCTGAAGTGAAGCAACGGAATCTAAAACAGGACTCACAGGAGAGGTTCAAATCATAGAAAGTTATAGTATCAGTCCTCTTGTACTTAAGCCGGCATTGTTCCTTTTGTATTAAATTCGGATGCAATTTCTGTGTTTCATCGTCAATAAGAAGGTCAAAGGGATACAGTAAACCGGAAGTGAAGCATCGGAATCTAAAACAGGACTCACGGGAGAGGTTCAAATCATAGAAAGTTAGAGTGTCAGTCCTCTTGTACTTAAGTCGGCATTGTGCCTTTTGTATTAAATTCGGATGCAATTTCTGTGTTTCATCATCAATAAAAGGTCCAAGGGATACAGTAAACCTGAAGTGAAGCATCGGAATCTAAAACTGGCCTCACAGGAGAGGTTCAAATCATAGAAAGTTAGACCGTCGGTCCTCTTGTACTTAAGTCGGCGTTGTGCATTTTGTATTAAATTCGGATGCAATTTCTGTGTTTCATCGTCAATAAGAAGGTCCAAGGGATACAGTAAACCAGAAGTGAAGCATCAGAATCTAAAACTGGACTCACAGGAGTGGTTCAAATAATAGAAAGTTAGAGTGTCAGTCCTCTTGTACTTAAGTCGGCATTGTTCCTTTCATATTAAATTCGGATGCAATTTCTGTGTTTCATCGTCAATAAGAAGGTCCAAGGGATACAGTAAACATGAAGTGAAGCAAGCGAATCTAAAACTGGACTCACAGGAGAGGTTCAAATCATAGAAAATTAGGGTGTCAGTCCTCTTGTACTTAAGTCGGCATTGTGCCTTTTGTACTAAATTCGAATGCAATTTCTGTGTTTCATCGTCAATAAGAAGGTCCAAGGGATGCAGTAAACCTGAAGTGAAGCATCGGAATCTAAAACTGGACTCACAGGAGTGGTTCAAATCATAGAAAGTTAGAGTGTCAGTCCTCTTGCACTGAAGTCGGCACTGTGCCTTTTGTATTAAATTCGTATGCAATTTCTGTGTTTCATTTTCAATAAGAAGGTCCAAGGGATTCAGTAAACCTGATGTGAAGCATCGGAAACTAAAACCTGACTCACAGGAGACGTTCAAATTATAGAGAGTGTCAGTCCTCTTGTACTTAATTAGGCATTGTGCCTTTTGTATTAATTTCGGACGCAATTTCTGTGTTTCATTGTCAATAAGAAGGTCCAAGGGATACAGTAAACCTGAAGTGAAGCCTCGGCAACAAAAACTGGACTCACAGGAGAGGTTCAAATCATAGAAAAATTTAGAGTGTCAGACCTCTTGTACTTAAGTCGGCATTGTGCCTTTTGTATTAAATTCAGACGCAATTTCTGTGTTTCATCGTCAATAAGAAGGTCCAAGGGATACAGTAAATCTGAAGTGAAGCATCGGAATCTAAAACAGGTCTCACAGGAGAGGTTCACATCATAGAAAGTTAGAGTGTCAGTCCTCTTGTACTTAAGCCGGCATTGTGCCTTTTGTATTAAATTCGGATGCAATTTCTGTGTTTCATCGTCAATAAGAGGGTCAAAGGGATACAGTAAACCTGAAGTGAAGCATCGGAATCTAAAACAGGACTTACGGGAGAGGTTCAAATCATAGAAAGTTAGAGTGTCAGTCTTCTTGTACTTAAGTCGGCATTGTGCATTTTGTATTAAATTCGGATGCAATTTCTGTGTTTCATCGTCAATAAGAAGGTCCAAGGGATACAGTAAACCTGAAGTGAAGCATCGGAATCTAAAACTGGTCTCACAGGAGTGGTTCAAATAATAGAAAGTTAGAGTGTCAGTCCTCTTGTACTTAAGTCGGCATTGTGCCTTTTGTATTAAATTCGGATGCAATTTCTGTGTTTCATCGTCAATAAGAAGGTCCAAGGGATACAGAAAACCTGAAGTGAAGCATCGCAATCTAAAACTGGAATCACAGGACAGGTTCAAATCAAAGAAAGTTAGAGTGTCAGTCCTCTTGTACTTAAGTCGGCATTGCGCCTTTTGTATTAATTTCGGATGCAATTTCTGTGTTTCATCGTCAATAAGAAGGTCCAAGGGATACAGTAAACCTGAAGTGAAGCCTCGGCAACAAAAACTGGAATCACAGGAGAGGTTCAAATCATAGAAAGTTAGAGTG
Source organism: Schistocerca americana (assembly GCF_021461395.2). Taxonomy (NCBI): domain Eukaryota; kingdom Metazoa; phylum Arthropoda; class Insecta; order Orthoptera; family Acrididae; genus Schistocerca; species Schistocerca americana. Next base: position 170,757 of record NW_025725989.1, on the reverse strand, counting down.
TCAGACCTCTTGTACTTAAGTCGGCATTGTGCCTTTTGTATTAAATTCGGACGCAATTTCTGTGTTTCATCGTCAATAAGAAGGTCCAAGGGATACAGTAAATCTGAAGTGAAGCATCGGAATCTAAAACAGGACTCACAGGAGAGGTTCAAATCATAGAAAGTTATAGTATCAGTCCTCTTGTACTTAAGCCGGCATTGTTCCTTTTGTATTAAATTCGGATGCAATTTCTGTGTTTCATCGTCAATAAGAAGGTCAAAGGGATACAGTAAACCGGAAGTGAAGCATCGGAATCTAAAACAGGACTCACGGGAGAGGTTCAAATCATAGAAAATTAGAGTGTCAGTCCTCTTGTACTTAAGTCGGCATTGTGCCTTTTGTATTAAATTCGGATGCAATTTCTGTGTTTCATCATCAATAAAAGGTCCAAGGGATACAGTAAACCTGAAGTGAAGCATCGGAATCTAAAACTGGCCTCACAGGAGAGGTTCAAATCATAGAAAGTTAGAGTGTCTGTCCTCTTGTACTTAAGCCGTCATTGTTCCTTTTGTATTAAATTCGGATGCAATTTCTGTGTTTCATCGTCAATAAGAAGGTCAAAGGGATACAGTAAACCGGAAGTGAAGCATCGGAATCTAAAACAGGACTCACGGGAGAGGTTCAAATCATAGAAAATTAGAGTGTCAGTCCTCTTGTACTTAAGTCGGCATTGTGCCTTTTGTATTAAATTCGGATGCAATTTCTGTGTTTCATCATCAATAAAAGGTCCAAGGGATACAGTAAACCTGAAGTGAAGCATCGGAATCTAAAACTGGCCTCACAGGAGAGGTTCAAATCATAGAAAGTTAGAGTGTCTGTCCTCTTGCACTTAAGGCGGCATTGTGCCTTTTGTATTAATTTCGGATGCAATTTCTGTGTTTCATGGTCAATAAGAAGGTCCAAGGGATACAGTAAACCTGAAGTGAAGCATCGGAATCTAAAACCGGACTCACAGAATAGGTTCAAATCAGAGAAAGTTAGAGTGTCAGTCCTCTTGTACTTAAGTCGGCATTGTGCCTTTTGTATTAAATTCGGATGCAATTTCTGTGTTTCATCGTCAATAAGAAGGTCCAAGGGATACAGTAAACTTGAAGTGAAGCATCGGAATCTAAAACTGGAATCACAGGAGTGGTTCAAATCATAGAAAGTTAGAGTGTCAGTCCTCTTGTACTTAAGCCGGCATTGTGCCTTTTGTATGAAATTCGGATGCAATTTCTGTTTTTAGTCGTCAATAAGAAGATCCAAAAGATACAGTAAACCTGAAGTGAAGCATCGGAATCCAAAACTGGACTCACAGGAGTGGTTCAAATCATAGAAAGTTCGAGCGTCAGTTCTCTTGTACTTACGTCGGCATTGTGCCTTTTGTATTAATTTCGGATGCAATTTCTGTGTTTCATCGTCAATAAGAAGGTCCAAGGGAAACAGTAAACCTGCAGTGAAGGCTCGGCAACAAAAACTGGACTCACAGGAGAGGTTCAAATCATTGAACTTTAGAGTGCCAGCCCTTTTGTACTTAAGTCGGCATTGTGCCTTTTGTATTAAATTCGGATGCAATTTCTGTGTTTCAATGTCAATAAGAAGGTCCAAGGGATACAGTAAACCTGAAGTGAAGCATCGGAATCTAAAACTGGCCTCACAGGAGTGGTTCAAATCTTAGAAAGTGAGAGTGTCTGTCCTCTTGTACTTAATCGGCAATGTGCCTTTTGTATTAATTTCGGATGCAATTTCTGTGTTTCATCGTCAATAAGAAGGTCCAAGGGATACAGTAAACCTGAAGTGAAGCATCGGAATCTAAAACTGGACTCACAGGAGAGGTTCAAATCATAGAGAGTTAGAGTGTCAGTCCTCATGTACTTAAGTCGGCATTGTGCCTTTTGTATTAAATTCGGATGCAATTTCTGTGTTTCATCGTCAATAAGAAGGTCCAGGGGATACAGTAAACCTGAAGTGAAGCATCGGAACCTAAAACTGGACTCACAGCAGATGTTCAAATCATAGGATATTTGAGTGTCAGTCCTCTTGTGCTTAAGTTGGCATTGTGCCTTTTGTATGAAATTCGCATGCAATTTCTGTGTTTCATCATCTATAAGAAAGTCCAAGGGAAACAGTAAACCTGAAGTGAAGCATCGGAATCTAAAACTGGACTCACAGGAGAGGTTCAAATCATCGAAAGTTAGGGTGTCAGTCCTCCTGTACTTAAGTCGGCATTGTGCCTTTTGTATTAAATTCGGATGGAATTTCTGTGTTTCATCGTCAATAAGAAGGTCCAAGGGATACAGTAAACCTGAAGTGAAGCATCGGAATCTAAAACTGGACTCACAGGAGTGGTTAAATTCATCGAAAGTTAGAGTGTCAGTCCTCGTGCACTTAAGTCGGCATTGTGCCATTTGTATTAAATTCGGTTGCAATTTCTGTGTATCATCGTCAATAAGAAGGTCCACGCGATACAGTAAACCTGAAGTGAAGCATCGGAATCTAAAACTAGACCCGCAAGAGAGGTTCAAATCATAGAAAGTTAGAGTGTTATTCCTCTTGTACTTATGTTGGCATTGTGCCTTTTGTATTAAATTCGGATGCAATTGCAGTGTTTCATCATCAATAAAAAGGTGAAAGGGATACAGTAATCCTTAAATGAAGCATAGGTATCTAAAACTGGAATCACAGGAGTGGTTCAAATCATAGAAAGTTAGAGTATCAGTCCTCTTGTACTTAAGCCGGCATTGTTCCTTTTGTATTAAATTCGGATGCAATTTCTGTGTTTCATCGTCAATAAGAAGGTCAAAGGGATACAGTAAACCGGAAGTGAAGCATCGGAATCTAAAACAGGACTCACGGGAGAGGTTCAAATCATAGAAAGTTAGAGTGTCAGTCCTCTTGTACTTAAGTCGGCATTGTGCCTTTTGTATTAAATTCGGATGCAATTTCTGTGTTTCATGGTCAATAAGAGGTCCAAGGGATACAGTAAACCTGAAGTGAACCATCGGAATCTAAAACTGGCCTCACAGGAGTGGTTCAAATCATAGAAAGTTAGAGTGTCTGTCCTCTTGTACTTAAGTCGGCATTGTGCCTTTTGTATTAATTTCGGATGCAATTTCTGTGTTTCATGGTCAATAAGAAGGTCCAAGGGATACAGTAAACCTGAAGTGAAACATCGGAATCTAAAACCGGACTCACAGAATAGGTTCAAATCGGAGAAAGTTAGAGTGTCAGTCCTCTTGTACTTAAGTCGGCATTGTGCCTTTTGTATTAAATTCGGATGCAATTTCTGTGTTTCATCGTCAATAAGAAGGTCCAAGGGATACAGTAAACTTGAAGTGAAGCATCGGAATCTAAAACTGGAATCACAGGAGTGGTTCAAATCATAGAAAGTTAGAGTGTCAGTCCTCTTGTACTTAAGCCGGCATTGTGCCTTTTGTATGAAATTCGGATGCAATTTCTGTTTTTAATCGTCAATAAGAAGATCCAAAAGATACAGTAAACCTGAAGTGAAGCATCGGAATCTAAAACTGGACTCACAGGAGTGGTTCAAATCATAGAAAGTTCGAGTGTCAGTTCTCTTGTACTTAAGTCGGCATTGTGCCTTTTGTATTAATTTCGGATGCAATTTCTGTGTTTCATCGTCAATAAGAAGGTCCAAGGGATACAGTAAACCTGCAGTGAAGCCTCGGCAATAAAAACTGGACTCACAGGAGAGGTTCAAATCATAGAACTTTAGAGTGCCAGTCCTCTTGTACTTAAGTCGGCATTGTGCCTTTTGTATTAAATTCGGACGCAATTTCTGTGTTTCAACGTCAATAAGAAGGTCCAAGGGATACAGTAAACCTGAAGTGAAGCATCGGAATCTAAAACTGGACTCACAGGTGAGGTTCAAATCATAGAGAGTTAGAGTGTCGGTCCTCTTGTACTTAAGTCCACATTGTGCCTTTTGTATTACATTCGGATGCAATTTCTATGTATCATCGTCAATAAGAAGGTCCAAGCGATACAGTAAACCTGAAGTGAAGCATCGGAATCTAAAACTGGACTCACAGGAGAGGTTCAAATCATAGAGAGTTAGAGTGTCAGTCCTCTTGTACTTAAGTCGGCATTGTGCCTTTTGTATTAAATTCGGATGCAATTTCTGTGTTTCATCGTCAATAAGAAGGTCCAAGGGATACAGTAAACCTGAAGTGAAGCATCGGAACCTAAAACTGGACTCACAGCAGAGGTTCAAATCATAGGATATTTGAGTGTCAGTCCTCTTGTGCTTAAGTTGGCATTGTGCCTTTTGTATGAAATTCGGATGCAATTTCTGCGTTTCATCGTCAATAAGAAAGTCCAAGGGAAACAGTAAACCTGAAGTGAAGCATCGGAATCTAAAACTGGACTCACAGGAGAGGTTCAAATCATCGAAAGTTAGGGTGTCAGTCCTCCTGTACTTAAGTCGGCATTGTGCCTTTTGTATTAAATTCGGATGCAATTTCTGTGTTTCATCGTCAATAAGAAGGTCCAAGGGATTCAATAAACCTGAAGTGAAGCATCGGAATCTAAAACTGGACTCACAGGAAAGGTAAAATTCATCGAAAGTTAGAGTGTCAGTCCTCGTGTACTTAAGTCGGCTTTGTGCCATTTGTTTTTAAATTCGGTTGCAATTTCTGTGTATCGTCGTCAATAAGGAGGTCCAAGCGATACAGTAAACCTGAAGTGAAGCATCGGAATCTAAAACTAGACCCGCAAGAGAGGTTCAAATCATAGAAAGTTAGGGTGTCAGCCAAATTGTACTTTAGTCGGCATTGTGCCTTTTGTATTAAATTCGGATGCAATTTCTGTGTTTCATCGTCAATATGAAGGTCCAAGGGATACAGTAAACCTGAAGTGAAGCATCGGTATCTAAAACTGGACTCACAGGAGAGGTTCAAACCTTAGAGGGTTAGAGTGTCACTCCTATTGTACTTAAGTCGGTATTGTGCCTTTTGTATTAAATTCGGATGCAATTTCTGTGTTTCATCGTCAATGAGAAGGTCCAAGGGATACAGTTAACCTGAAGTGAAGCATCGGAACCTAAAACAGGACTCACAGGAGAGGTTCAAATCATTGAGGGTTAGAGTGTCAGTCCTCTTGTACTTAAGTCAGCACTCTGCCTTTGGTATTAAATTCGGATGCAATTTCTGTGTTTCATCGTCAATAAGAAGGTCCGAGGGATACAGTTAACCTGAAGTGAAGCATCGGAATCTAAAACTGGACTCACAGGAGAGGTTCAAATCCTAGACAGTTAGAGTGACAGTCCTCGTGTACTTAAGTCGGCATTGTGCCTTATGTATTAAATTCGGATACAATTTCTATGTTTCATTGTCAACACGGAGGTCCAAGGGATACAGTAAACCTGAAGTGAAGCATCGGAATCTATAACTGGACTCACAGGAGAGGTTCAAATCATCGAAAATTAGAGTGTCAGTCCTCTTGTACTTAAGTCGGCATTGTGCCTTTTGTATTAAATTCGGATGCAATTTCTGTGTTTCACCGTCAATAAGAAGGTCCAAGGGATACGGTAAACCTGATGTGAAGCATCGGAATCTAAAACTGGGCTAAAAGGAGAGGTTCAAATACTCGAAAGTTTAAGTGTCAGTCCTCTTGTACTTAAGTCAGCATTGTGCCTTTTGTATTAAATTTGGATGCAATTTCTGTGTTTCATCGTCAATAAGAAGGTCCAAGGGATACAGTAAACATGAAGTGAAGCATCGGAATCTAAAACTTGACTCACAGGAGAGGTTCAAATCATAGAAAATTTGAGTGTCAGTCCTCCTGTACTTAAGTCGGCATTGTGCATTTTGTATTAAATTCGGATGCAATTTCTGTGTTTCATCGTCAATAAGACAGTACGAGGGATTCAGTAAACCTGAAGTGAAGGATCGGAATCTAAAACTGTACTCACAGGAGAGGTTCAAATCATTGAAAGTTAGGGTGTCAGCCAAATTGTACTTTAGTCGGCATTGTGCCTTTTGTATTAAATTCGGATGCAATTTCTGTGTTTCATCGTCAATATGAAAGTCCAAGGGATACAGTAAACCTGAAGTGAAGCATCGGAATCTAAAACTGGAATCACAGGAGAGGTTCAAATCATCGAAAGTTAGAGTGTCAGTCCTCTTGTACTTAAGTCGGCATTGTGCCTTTTGTATTAAATTCAGATGCAATGTCTGTGTTTCATAGTCAATAAGAAGGTCCAAGGGTTACAGTTAACCTGAAGTGAAGCATCGGATTCTAAAAGTGGACTCATAAGAGAGGTTCAAATCATAGAGAGTTAGAGTGTCAGTCCTCTTGTACTTAAGTCGGCATTCTGCATTTTATATTAAATTCGGATGCAATTCCTGTGTTTCATCGTCAATAAGAAGGTCCAAGGGATAGAGTGAACCTGAAGTGAAGCATCGGAAGAAAAAACTGGACTCACAGGAGAGGTTCAAATCATAGAGAGTTAGAGTGTCAGTCCTCTTGTACTTAAGTCGGCATTGTGCCTTTTGTATTAAATTCGGAAGCAATTTCTGTATTTCATCGTCAACACGAAGGTCCAAGGAATACAGTAAACCTGAAGTGAAGCATCGGAATCTAAAACTTGCCTCACAGGAGAGGTTCAAATCATAGTGGGTTAGAGTGTCAGTCCTCTTGTACTTAAGTCGGCATTGCGCCTTTTGTATTAAATTCGGATGCAATTTCTGTGTTTCATCGTCAATAAGAAGGTCCAAGGGATACAGAAAACCTGAAGTGAAGCATCGGAAACTAAAACCTGACTCACAGATGAGGTTCAAATCATAGAAAGTTAGAGTGACAGTCGTCTTGTACTTAAGCCGGCATTGTGCCTTTTGTATTAAATTCGGATGCAATTTCTGTGTTTCATCGTCAATAAGAATGTCCAAGAGATACAGTAAACCTGAAGTGAAGCATCGGAATCTAAAACTGGAATCACAGGGGAGGTTCAAATCATAGAAAGTTAGAGTGTCAGTCCTCTTGTACTTAAGCCGGCATTGAGCCTTTTGTATTAAATTCGGATGCAATTTCTGTGTTTCATCTTCAATAAGAAGGTCCAAGGGATACAGTTAACCTGAAGTGAAGCATCGGAATCTATAACTGGACTCACAGGAGAGGTTCAAATCATAGAAACTTAGGGTGTCAGTCCTCTTGTACTTAAGTCGGCATTGTGCCTTTTCTATTAAATTCGGATACAATTTCTGTGTTTCATCGTCAATAAGATGGTCCAAGGGATACAGTAAACCTGAAGTGAAGCATCGGAATCTAAAACTGGACTCACAGGAGTGGTTCAATTTATAGAAAGTTAGAGTGTCAGTCCTCTTGTACTTAAGTCGGCACTGTGCCTTTTGTATTAAATTCGGATGCAATTTCTGTGCTTCATTGTCAATAAGAAGGTCCAAGGGATTCAGTAAACCTGAAGTGAAGCATCGGAAACTAAAACCTGACTCACAGGAGAGGTTCAAATCATAGAAACTTAGAGTGTCAGTCCTCTTGTACTTATGTCGGCATTGTGCCTTTTGTATTAAATTCGGATGCAATTTCTGTGTTTCATCGTCAATAAGAATGTCCAAGGGATACAGTAAATCTGAAGTGATGCATCGGAATCTAAAACTGGACTCACAGGAGAGGTTCAAATCATAGAAAGTTAGAGTGTCAGTCCTCTAGTACTTAAGCCGGCATTGTGCCTTTGTATTAAATTCGGATGCAATTACTGTGTTTCATCGTCAATAAGAAGGTCCAAGGGATAAAGTAAACCTGAAGTGAAGCATCGGAATCTAAAACTGGAATCACAGGAGTGGTTCAAATCATCGAAAGTTAGAGTGTCAGTCCTCTTGTACTTAAGTCGGCATCGTGCCTTTTGTATTAAATTCAGATGCAATGTCTGTGTTTCATAGTCAATAAGAAGGTCCAAGGGTTACAGTTAACCTGAACTGAAGCATCGGAATCTAAAACTGGACTCATAAGAGAGGTTCAAATCATAGAGAGTTAGAGTGTCAGTCCTCTTGTACTTAAGTCGGCATTCTGCATTTTATATTAAATTCGGATGCAATTCCTGTATTTCATCGTCAATAACAAGGTCCAAGGGATAGAGTGAACCTGAAGTGAAGCATCGGATAAAAAAACTGGACTCACAGGAGAGGTTCAAATCATAGAGAGTTAGAGTGTCAGTCCTCTTGTACTTAAGTCGGCATTGTGCCTTTTGTATTAAATTCGGAAGCAATTTCTGTATTTCATTGTCAACACGAAGGTCCAAGGAATACAGTAAACATGAAGTGAAGCATCGGAATCTAAAACTGTACTCACAGGAGAGGTTCAAATCATAGGAAGTTAGAGTGTCAATCCTCTTGTACTTAAGTCGGCATTGTGCCTTTTGTATTAAATTCGGATGCAATATCTGTGTTTCACCGTCAATAAGAATGTCCAAGCGATACAGGAAACCTGAAGTGAAGCATCGGAATCTAAAACTGGACACACAGGAGAGGTTCAAATCATAGAAATTTGAGTGTCTGTCATCTTGTACTTAAGTCGGCATTGTGCCTTTTGTATTAAATTCGGAAGCAATTTCTGTGTTTCATCGTCAATAAGAAGGTCCAAGGGATACAGTTAAACTGAAGTGAAGCATTGGAATCTAAAACTTGCCCCACAGGAGAGGTTAAAATCACAGTGGGTTAGAGTGTCAGTCCTCTTGTACTTAAGTCGGCATTGCGCCTTTTGTATTAAATTCGGATGCAATTTCTGTGTTTCATCGTCAATAGGAAGGTCCAAGGGATACAGTAAACCTGAAGTGAAGCATCGGAAACTAAAACCTGACTCACAGGAGAGGTTCAAATCATAGAAAGTTAGAGTGACAGTCGTCTTGTACTTAAGCCGGCATTGTGCATTTTGTATTAAATTCGGATGCAACTTCTGTGTTTCATCGTCAATAAGAATGTCCAAGAGATACAGTAAACCTGAAGTGAAGCATCGGAATCTAAAACTGGAATCACAGGAGAGGTTCAAATCATAGAAAGTTAGAGTGTCAGTCCTCTTGTACTTAAGCCGGCATTGAGCCTTTTGTATTAAATTCGGATGCAATTTCTGTGTTTCATCGTCAATAAGAAGGTCCAAGGGATACAGTAAACCTGAAGTGAAGCATCGGAATCTATAACTGGACTCACAGGAGAGTTTCAAATCATAGAAACTTAGGGTGTCAGTCCTGTTGTACTTAAGTCGGCATTGTGCCTTTTCTATTAAATTCGGATGCAATTTCTGTGTTTCATCGTCAATAAGAAGGTCCAAGGGATACAGTAAACCTGAAGTGAAGCATCGGAATCTAAAACTGGACTCACAGGACTGGTTCAAATCATAGAAAGTTAGAGTGTCAGTCCTCTTGTACTTAAGTCGGCACTGTGCCTTTTGTATTACATTCGTATGCAATTTCTGTGCATCATTGTCAATAAGAAGGTCCAAGGGATTCAGTAAACCTGAAGTGCAGCATCGGAAACTAAAACCTGACTCACAGAAGAGGTGCAAATCATAGAAACTTAGAGTGTCAGTCCTCTTGTACTTATGTCGGCATTGTGCCTTTTGTATTAATTTCGGATGCAATTTCTGTGTTTCATCGACAATAAGATGGTCCAAGGGATACAGTAAATATGAAGTGATGCATCGGAATCTTAAACTGGACTCACAGGAGAGGTTCAAATCATAGAAAGTTAGAGTGTCAGTCCTCTTGTACTTAAGCCGGCATTGTGCCTTTTGTATTAAATTCGGATGCAATTTCTGTGTTTCATCGTCAATAAGAAGGTCCAAGGGATACAGTAAACCTGAAGTGAAGCATCGGAATCTAAAACTGGACTCACAGAAGAGGTTCAAATCAGAGAAAGTTAGAGTGTCAGTCCTCTTGTACTTAAGTCGGCATTGTGCCTTTTGTATTAAATTCGGATGCAATTTCTGTGTTTCATCGTCAATAAGAAGGTCCAAGGGATACAGTAAACTTGAAGTGAAGCATCGGAATCTAAAACTGGAATCACAGGAGAGGTTCAAATCATAGAAAGTTACAGTGTCAGTCCTCTTGTACTTAAGCCGGCATTGTGCATTTGTATTAAATTCGGATGCAATTTCTGTGTCTCATCGTCAATAAGAAGGTCCAAGGGATACAGTAAACCTGAGGTGAAGCATCGGACTCTAAAACTGGACTCACAGGAGAGGTTTAAATCATTGAAAGTTAGAGTGTCAGTCCTCTTGTACGTAAGTCGGCATTGTGCCTTTTGTATTAAATTCGGATGCAATTTCTGTGTTTCATCGTCAATAAGAAGGTCCAAGGGATACAGTAAATATGAAGTGATGCATCGGAATCTTAAACTGGACTCACAGGAGAGGTTCAAATCATAGAAAGTTAGAGTGTCAGTCCTCTTGTACTTAATTCGGCATTGTGCCTTTTGTATTAAAGTCGGATGCAATTTCTGTGTTTCATCGTCAACAAGATGGTCCAAGGGATACAGTAAACCTGAAGTGATGCATCGGAATCTAAAACAGGCCTCAAAGGAGTGGTTCAAATCAAGGAAAGTTAGAGTGTCTGTCCTCTTGTACTTAAGTCGGCATTGTGACTTTTGTATTAATTTCGGATGCAATTTCTGTGTATCATCGTCAATAAGAAGATCCAAGGGATACAGTAAACCTGAAGTGAAGCATCGGAATCTAAAACTGGACTTACAGGTGAGGTTCAAGTCATAGAAAGTTAGAGTGTCAGTCCTCTTTTACTAAAGTCGGCATTGTGCCTTTTGTATTATATTCGGATGCAATTTCTGTGTTTCATCGTCAATAAGAAGGTCCAAGGGATACAGTAAACCTGAAGTGAAGCATCGGATTCTAAAACTGGACTCACAGTAGAGGTTCAAATCATAGAAAGTTAGAGTGTCTGTCCTCTTGTACTTAAGTCGGCATTGTGCCTTTTGTATTAATTTCGGATGCAATTTCTGTGTTTCATCGTCAATAAGAAGGTCCAAGGGATACAGTAAACCTGAAGTGAAGCATCGGAATCTAAAACTGGACTCACAGGAGAGGTTCAAATCATAGAAAGTTAGACCGTCGGTCCTCTTATACTTATGTCGGCATTGTGCATTTTGTATTAAATTCGGATGCAATTTCTGAGTTTCATCGTCAATAAGAAGGTCCAAGGGATACAGTAAACCTGAAGTGAAGCATCAGAATCTAAAACTGGACTCACAGGAGTGGTTCAAATAATAGAAAGTTAGAGTGTCAGTCCTCTTGTACTTAAGTCGGCATTGTGCCTTTTTTATTAAATTCGGATGCAATTTCTGTGTTTCATCGTCAATAAGAAGGTCCAAGGGATACAGAAAACCTGAAGTGAAGCATCGGAATCTAAAACTGGAGTCACAGGAGAGGTTCAAATCAAAGAATGTTAGAGTGTCAGTCCTCTTGTACTTAAGTCGGCATTGTTCCTTTTATATTAAATTCGGATGCAATTTCTGTGTTTCATCGTCAATAAGAAGGTCCAAGGGATACAGTAAACCTGAAGTGAAGCATCGGAATCTAAAACTGGACTCACAGGAGAGGTTCAAATCATAGAAAATTTGGGTGTCAGTCCTCTTGTACTTAAGTCGGCATTGTGCCTTTTGTACTAAATTCGAATGCAATTTCTGTGTTTCATCGTCAATAAGAAGGTCCAAGGGTTACAGTAAACCTGAAGAGAAGCATCGAAATCTAAAACTGGACTCACAGGAGTGGTTCAAATCATAGAAATTTAGAGTGTCAGTCCTCTTGCACTTAAGTATGCACTGTGCCTTTTGTATTAAATTCGTATGCAATTTCTGTGTTTCATTTTCAATAAGAAGGTCCAAGGGATTCAGTAAACCTGAAGTGAAGCATCGGAAACTAAAACCTGACTCACAGGAGACGTTCAAATTATAGAGAGTGTCAGTCCTCTTGTACTTAATTAGGCATTGTGCCTTTTGTATTAATTTCGGACGCAATTTCTGTGTTTCATCGTCAATAAGAAGGACCAAGGGATGCAGTAAATCTGAAGTGAAGCATCGGAATGTAAAACAGGACTCACAGGAGAGGTTCAAATCATAGAAAGTTAGAGTGTCAGTCCTCTTGTACTTAAGCCGGCATTGTGCCTTTTGTATTAAATTCGGATGCAATTTCTGTGTTTCATCGTCAATAAGATGCCAAAGGGATACAGTAAACCTGAAGTGAAGCATCGGAATCTAAAACTGGAATCACAGGAGAGGTTCAAATCATAGAAAGTTAGAGTGTCAGTCCTCTTGTTCTTAAGCCGGCATTGTGCCTTTTGTATGAAATTCGGATGCAATTTCTGTTTTTCATCGTCAATAAGAAGGTCCAAAAGATACAGTAAACCTGAAGTGAAGCATCGGAATCTAAAACTGGACTCACAGGAGTGGTTCAAATCATGGAAAGTTCGAGTGTCAGTCCTCTTGTACTTAAGTCGGCATTGTGCCTTTTGTATTAATTTCGGATGCAATTTCTGTGTTTCATCGTCAATAAGATGGTCCAAGGGATACAGTAAACCTGCAGTGAAGCCTCGGCAACAAAAACTGGACTCACAGGAGAGGTTCAAATCATAGAACTTTAGAGTGCCAGTCCTCTTGTACTTAAGTCGGCATTGTGCCTTTTGTATTAAATTCGGACGCAATTTCTGTGTTTCAACGTCAATAAGAAGGTCCAAGGGATACAGTAAACCTGAAGTGAAGCATCGGAATCTAAAACTGGCCTCACAGGAGTGGTTCAAATCATAGATAGTTAGAGTGTCTATCCTCTTGTACTTAAGTCGGCATTGTGCCTTTTGTATTAATTTCGGATGCAATTTCTGTGTTTCATCGTCAATAAGAAGGTCCAAGGGATACAGTAAGCCTGAAGTGAAGCATCGGAATCTAAAACTGGACTCACAGGTGAGGTTCAAATCATAGAGAGTTAGAGTGTCGGTCCTCTTGTACTTAAGTCCACATTGTGCCTTTTGTATTAAATTCGGATGCAATTTCTATGTATCATCGTCAATAAGAAGGTCCAAGCGATACAGTAAACCTGAAGTGAAGCATTGGTATCTAAAACTGGACTCACAGGAGAGGTTCAAATCATAGAGAGTTAGAGTGACAGTCCTCTTGTACTTAAGTCGGCATTGTGCCTTTTGTATTAAATTCGGATGCAATTTCTGTGTTTCATCGTCAATAAGAAGGTCCAAGGGATACAGTAAACCTGAAGTGAAGCATCGGAACCTAAAACTGGACTCACAGCAGAGGTTCAAATCATAGGATCTTTGAATGTCAGTCCTCTTGTGCTTAAGTTAACATTGTGGCTTTTTTATGAAATTCGGATGCAATTTCTGTGTTTCATCGTCAATAAGAAGGTCCAAGGGATACAGTAAACCTGAAGTGAAGCATCGGAATCTAAAACTGGACTCACAGGAGAGGTTCAAATCATCGAAAGTTAGGGTGTCAGTCCTCCTGTACTTAAGTCGGCATTGTGCCTTTTGTATTAAATTCGGATGCAATTTCTGTGTATCATCGTCAATAAGAAGGTCCAAGCGATACAGTAAACCTGAAGTGAAGCATCGGAATCTAAAACTAGACCCGCAAGAGAGGTTCAAATCATAGAAAGTTAAAGTGTTATTCCTCTTGTACTTATGTTGGCATTGTGCCTTTTGTATTGAATTCGGTTGCAATTGCTGTGTTTCATCATCAATAAAAAGGTCAAAGGGATACAGTAATCCTTAAATGAAGCATCGGAATCTAAAACTGGACTCACAGGAGAGGTTCAAATCATAGAGGGTTAGAGTGTCAGTCCTCTTGTACTTAAGTCGGTATTGTGCCTTTTGTATTATATTCGGATGCAATTTCTGTGTTTCATCGTCAATGAGAAGGTCCAAGGGATACAGTTAACCTGAAGTGAAGCATCGGAACCTAAAACTGGACTCACAGGAGAGGTTCAAATCATAGAGGGTTAGAGTGTCAGTCCTCTTGTACTTAAATCAGCACTCTGCCTTTGGTATTAAATTCGGATGCAATTTCTGTGTTTCATCGTCAATAAGAAGGTCCGAGGGATACAGTTAACCTGAAGTGAAGCATCGGAATCTAAAACTGGACTCACAGGAGAGGTTCAAATCCTAGACAGTTAGAGTGACAGTCCTCTTGTACTTAAGTCGGCATTGTGCCTTATGTATTAAATTCGGATGCAATTTCTGTGTTTCATTGTCAACACGGTGGTCCAAGGGATACAGTAAACCTGAAGTGAAGCATCGGAATCTATAACTGGACTCACAGGAGAGGTACAAATCATCGAAAATTAGAGTGTCAGTCCTCTTCTACTTAAGTCGGCATTGTGCCCTTTTGTATTAAATTCGGATGCAATTTCTGTGTTTCACCATCAATAAGAAGGTCCAAGGGATACAGTAAACCTGATGTGAAGCATCGGAATTTAAAACTGGGCTAACAGGAGAGGTTCAAATAATCGAAAGTTTAAGTGTCAGTCCTCTTGTACTTAAGTCAACATTGTACCTTTTGTATTAAATTTGGATGCAATTTCTGTGTTTCATCGTCAATAAGAAGTTCCAAGGGATACAGTAAACCTGAAGTGAAGCATCGGAATCTAAAACTTGACGAACAGGAGAGGTTCAAATCATAGAAAATTTGAGTGTCAGTCCTCCTGTACTTAAGTCGGCATTGTGCATTTTGTATTAAATTCAGATGCAATTTCTGTGTTTCATCGTCAATAAGACAGTACGAGGGATTCAGTAAACCTGAAGTGAAGGATCGGAATCTAAAACTGTACTCACAGGAGAGGTTCAAATCATCGAAAGTTAGCGTGTCAGCCCAATTGTACTTTAGTCGGCATTGTGCCTTTTGTATTAAATTCGGATGCAATTTCTGTGTTTCATCGTCAATAGGAAGGTCCAAGGGATACAGTAAACCTGAAGTGAAGCATCGGAATCTAAAACTGGACTCACAGGAGAGGTTCAAATCATCGAAAGTTAGAGTGTCAGTCCTCTTGTACTTAAGTCGGCATTGTGCCTTTTGTATTATATTCGGATGCAATTTCTGTGTTTCATCGTCAATAAAAGGTCCAAGGGATACAGTAAACCTGAAGTGAAGCATCGGAATCTAAAACTGGCCTCACAGGAGTGGTTCAAATCATAGAAAGTTAGAGTGTCTGTCCTCTAGTACTTAAGTCGGCATTGTGCCTTTTGTATTAATTTCGGATGCAATTTCTGTGTTTCATGGTCAGTAAGAATGTCCAAGGGATACAGTAAACCTGAAGTGAAGCATCGGAATCTAAAACCGGACTCACAGATGAGGTTCAAATCAGAGAAAGTTAGAGTGTCAGTCCTCTTGTACTTAAGTCGGCATTGTGCCTTTTGTATTAAATTCGGATGCAATTTCTGTGTTTCATCGTCAATAAGAAGGTCCAAGGGATACAGTAAACTTGAAGTGAAGCATCGGAATCTAAAACTGGAATCACAGGAGAGGTTCAAATCATAGAAAGTTAGAGTGTCAGTCCTCTTGTACTTAAGCCGGCATTGTGCCTTTTGTATGAAATTCGGATGCAATTTCTGTTTTTCATCGTCAATAAGAAGGTCCAAAAGATACAGTAAACCTGAAGTGAAGCATCGGAATCTAAAACTGGACTCACAGGAGTGGTTCAAATCATAGAAAGTTCGAGTGTCAGTCCTCTTGTACTTAAGTCGGCATTGTGCCTTTTGTATTAATTTCGGATGCAATTTCTGTGTTTCATCGTCAATAAGAAGGTCCAAGGGATACAGTAAACCTGCAGTGAAGCCTCGGCAACAAAAACTGGACCTACCGGATAGGTTCAAATCATAGAACTTTAGAGTGCCAGTCCTCTTGTACTTAAGTCGGCATTGTGGCCTTTGTATTAAATTCGGACGCAATTTCTGTGTTTCAATGTCAATAAGAAGGTCCAAGGGATACAGTAAACCTGGAGTGAAGCATCGGAATCTAAAACTGGCCTCACAGGAGTGGTTCAAATCATAGATAGTTAGAGTGTCTATCCTCTTGTACTTAAGTCGGCATTGTGCCTTTTGTATTAATTTCGGATGCAATTTCTGTGTTTCACCGTCAATAAGAAGGTACAAGGGATACTGTAAACCTGAAGTGAAGCATCGGAATCTAAAACTGGACTCACAGGTGAGGTTCAAATCATAGAGACTTAGAGTGTAGGTCCTCTTGTACTTAGGGCCACATTGTGCCTTTTGTATTAAATTCGGATGCAATTTCTATGTATCATCGTCAATAAGAAGGTCCAAGCGATACAGTAAACTTGAAGTGAAGCATCGGAATCTAAAACTGGACTCACAGGAGAGGTTCAAATCATAGAGAGTTAGAGTGTCAGTCCTCTTGTACTTAAGTCGGCATTGTGCCTTTTGTATTAAATTCGGATGCAATTTCTGTGTTTCATCGTCAATAAGAAGGTCCAAGGGATACAGTAAACCTGAAGTGAAGCATCGGAACCTAAAACTGCACTCACAGCAGAGGTTCAAATCATAGGATATTTGAGTGTCAGTCCTCTTGTGCTTAAGTTGGCATTGTGCCTTTTTTATGAAATTCGGATGCAATTTCTGTGTTTCATCGTCAATACGAAAGTCCAAGGGATACAGTAAAATTGAAGTGAAGCATCGGAATCTAAAACTGGACTCACAGGAGAGGTTCAAATCATCGAAAGTTAGGGTGTCGGTCCTCCTGTACATAAGTCGGCATTGTGCCTTTTGTATTAAATTCGGATGCAATTTCTGTGTTTCATCGTCAATAAGAAGGTCCAAGGGATACAGTAAACCTGAAGTGAAGCATCGGAATCTAAAACTGGACTCACAGGAGAGGTTCAATTCATCGAAAGTTAGAGTGTCAGTCCTCGTGCACTTAAGTCGGCATTGTGCCATTTGTATTAAATTCGGTTGCAATTTCTGTGTATCATCGTCAATAAGAAGGTCCAAGCGATACAGTAAACCTGAAGTGAAGCATCGGAATCTAAAACTAGACCAGCAAGAGAGGTTCAAATCATAGAAAGTTAGAGTGTTATTCCTCTTGTACTTATGTTGGCATTGTGCCTTTTGTATTGAATTCGGTTGCAATTGCTGTGTTTCATCATCAATAAAAAGGTCAAAGGGATACAGTAATCCTTAAATGAAGCATCGGAATCTAAAACTGGACTCACAGGAGAGGTTCAAATCATAGAGGGTTAGAGTGTCAGTCCTCTTGTACTTAAGTCAGCACTCTGCCTTTGGTATTAAATTCGGATGCAATTTCTGTGTTTCATCGCTAATAAGAAGGACCGTGGGATACAGTTAACCTGAAGTGAAGCATCGGAATCTAAAACTGGACTCACAGGAGAGGTTCAAATCCTAGACAGTTAGAGTGACAGTCCTCTTGTACTTAAGTCGGCATTGTGCCTTATGTATTAAATTCGGATGCAATTTCTGTGTTTCATTGTCAACACGGAGGTCCAAGGGATACAGTAAACCTGAAGTGAAGCATCGGAATCTATAACTGGACTCACAGGAGAGGTTCAAATCATCGAAAATTAGAGTGTCAGTCCTCTTGTACTTAAGTCGGCATTGTGCCTTTTGTATTAAATTCGGATGCAATTTCTGTGTTTCACCGTCAATAAGAAGGTGCAAAGGATACAGTAAACCTGATGTGAAGCATCGGAATCTAAAACTGGGCTAACAGGAGAGGTTCAAATAATCGAAAGTTTAAGTGTCAGTCCTCTTGTACTTAAGTCAGCATTGTACCTTTTGTATTAAATTTGGATGCAATTTCTGTGTTTCATCGTCAATAAGAAGGTCCAAGGGATACAGTAAACCTGAAGTGAAGCATCGGAATCTAAAACTGGGCTCACAGGAGAGGTTCAAATTATCGAAAGTAAGGGTGTCAGCCCAATTGTACTTTAGTCGGCATTGTGCCTTTTGTATTAAATTCGGATGCAATTTCTGTGTTTCATCGTCAATAGGAAGGTCCAAGGGATACAGTAAACCTGAAGTGAAGCATCGGAATCTAAAACTGGGCCCACAGGAGAGGTTCAAATCATCGAAAGTTAGAGTGTCAGTCCTCTTGTACTTAAGTTGGCATTGTGCCTTTTGTATTAAATTCAGATGCAATGTCTGTGTTTCATAGTCAATAAGAACTTCCAAGGGTTACAGTTAACCTGAAGTGAAGCATCGGAATCTAAAACTGGATTCATAAGAGAGGTTCAAATCATAGAGAGTTAGAGTGTCAGTCCTCTTGTACTTAAGTCGGCATTCTGCATTTTATATTAAATTCGGATGCAATTCCTGTGTTTCATCGTCAATAAGAAGGTCCAAGGGATAGAGTGAACCTGAAGTGAAGCATCTTAAGAAAAAACTAAACTCACAGGGGAGGTTCAAATCATAGAGAGTTAGAGTGTCAGTCCTCTTGTACGTAAGTCGGCATTGTGCCTTTTCTATTAATTTCGGATGGAATTTCTGTGTTTCATCGTCAATAAGAAGGTCCATGGGACACAGTAAACCTGAAGTGAAGCCTCGGCAACAAAAACTGGACTCACAGGAGAATTTCAAATCATAGAAAGTTAGAGTGTCAGACCTCTTGTACTTAAGTCGGCATTGTGCGTTTTGTATTAATTTCGGACGCTATATCTGTGTTTCATCGTCAATAAGAAGGTCCAAGGGATACAGTAAATCTGAAGTGAAGCATCGTAATCTAAAACTGGACTCACAGGAGAGCTTCAAATCATAGAAAGTTAGAGTGACAGTCGTCTTGTACTTAAGCCGGCATTGTGCCTTTTGTATTAAATTCGGATGCAATTTCTGTGTTTCATCGTCAATAAGAATGTCCAAGAGATACAGTAAACCTGAAGTGAAGCATCGGAATCTAAAACTGGAATCACAGGAGAGGTTCAAATCATAGAAGTTAGAGTGTCAGTCCTCTTGTACTTAAGCCGGCATTGAGCCTTTTGTATTAAATTCGGATGCAATTTCTGTGTTTCATCGTCAATAAGAAGGTCCAAGGGATACAGTAAACCTGAAGTGAAGCATCGGAATCTAAAACTGGACTCACAGATGAGGTTCAAATCAGAGAAAGTTAGAGTGTCAGTCCTCTTGTACTTAAGCCGGCATTGTGCATTTGTATTAAATTCGGATGCAATTTCTGTGTCTCATCGTCAATAAGAAGGTCCAAGGGATACAGTAAACCTGAGGTGAAGCATCGGACTCTAAAACTGGACTCACAGGAGAGGTTTAAATCATTGAAAGTTAGAGTGTCAGTCCTCTTGTACGTAAGTCGGCATTGTGCCTTTTGTATTAAATTCGGATGCAATTTCTGTGTTTTATCGTCAATAAGAAGGTCCAAGGGATACAGTAAACCTGAAGTGAAGCATCGGAATCTAAAACTGGACTCAGAGAAGAGGTTCAAATTATAGAAACTTAGAGTGTCAGTCCTCTTGTACTTAAGTCGGCATTGTGCTTTTTGTATTAATTTCGGATGCAATCTCTGTGTTTCATCGTCAATAAGAAGGTCCAAGGGATACAGTAAACCTGAAGTGAAGCCACGGCAACAGAACTTGGACTCACAGGAGAGGTTCAAATCATAGAAAGTTAGACCGTCGGTCCTCTTGTACTTAAGTAGGCATTGTGCATTTTGTACTAAATTCGAATGCAATTTCTGTGTTTCATCGTCAATAAGGAGGTCCAAGGGATACAGAAAACCTGAAGTGAAGCATCGGAATCTATAACTGGAATCACAGGAGAGGTTATAATCAAAGAATGTTAAAGTGTCAGTCCTCTTCTACTTAAGTCGGCATTGTTCCTTTTATATTAAATTCGGATGCAATTTCTGTGTTTCATCGTCAATAAGAAGGTCCAAGGGATACAGTAAACCTGAAGTGAAGCATCGGAATCTAAAACTGGACTCACAGGAGAGGTTCAAATCATAGAAAATTGGGGTGTCAGTCCTCTTGTACTTAAGTCGGCATTGTGCCTTTTGTACTAAATTCGAATGCAATTTCTGTGTTTCATCGTCAATATGAAGATCCAAGGGATACAGTAAACGTGAAGTGAAGCATCAGAATCTAAAACTGGACTCACAGGAGTGGTTCAAATAATAGAAAGTTAGAGTGTCAGTCCTCTTGCACTTAAGTCGGCACTGTGCCTTTTGTATTAAATTCGTATGCAATTTCTGTGTTTCATTTTCAATAAGAAGGTCCAAGGGATTCAGTAAACCTGAAGTGAAGCATCGGAAACTAAAACCTGACTCACAGTAGACGTTCAAATTATAAAGAGTGTCAGTCCTCTTGTACTTAATTAGGCATTGTGCCTTTTGTATTAATTTCGGACGTAATTTCTGTGTTTCATCGTCAATAAGAAGGTCCAAGGGATACAGTAAACCAGAAGTGAAGCCTCGGCAACAAAAACTGGACTCACAGGGGAGGTTCAAATCATAGAAAGTTAGAGTGTCAGACCTCTTGTACTTAAGTCAGCATTGTGACTTTTAAATTAAATTCGGACGCAATTTCTGTGTTTCATCGTCAATAAGAAGGTCCAAGGGATACAGTAAATCTGAAGTGAAGCATCGGAATCTAAAACTGGACCCACAGGAGAGGTTCAAATCATAGAAAGTTAGAGTGTCAGTCCTCTTGTACTTATGCCGGCATTGTGCCTTTTGTATTGAATTCGGATGCAATTTCTGTGTTTCACCGTCAATAAGAAGGTCCAAGGGATACAGTAAACCTGAAGTGAAGCATCGGAATCTAAAACTGGACTCACAGGAGAGGTTCAAATCATAGAAAGTTAGAGTGTCAGTCCTCCTGTACTTAAGTCGGCATTGTGCCTTTTTGTATTAAATTCGGATGCAATTTCTGTGTTTCATCGTCAATAAGAAGGTCCAAGGGATACAGTAAACCTGAAGTGAAGCATCGGAATCTAAAACTGGCCTCACAGGAGTGGTTCAAATCAAAGAAAGTTAGAGTGTCTGCCCTCTTGTACTTAAGTCGGCATTGTGCCTTTTGTATTAATTTCGGATGCAATATCTGTGTTTCATCGTCAATAAGGAGGTCCAAGGGATACAGTAAACCTGAAGTGAAGCATCGGAATCTAAAACTGGCCTCACAGGAGTGGTTCAAATCATAGAAAGTTAGAGTGTCTGTCCTCTTGTACTTAAGTCCGCATTGTGCCTTTTGTATTAATTTCGGATGCAATTTCTGTGTTTCATCGTCAATAAGAAGGTCCAAGGGATACAGTAAACCTTAAGTGTAGCATCGGAATCTAAAACTGGACTCACAGGTGAGGTTCAAATCATAGAGTATTAGAGTGTCGGTCCTCTTGTACTTAAGTCGGCGTTGTGCATTTTGTATTAAATTCGGATGCAATTTCTGTGTTTCATCGTCAATAAGAAGGTCCAAGTGATACAATAAACCTGAAGTGAAGCATCGGAATCTAAAACTGGTCTCACAGGAGTGGTTCAAATAATAGAAAGTTAGAGTGTCAGTCCTCTTGTACTTAAGTCGGCATTGTGCCTTTTGTATTAAATTCGGATGCAATTTCTGTGTTTCATCGTCAATAAGAAGGTCCAAGGGATACAGAAAACCTGAAGTGAAGCATCGGAATCTAAAACTGGAATCACAGGACAGGTTCAAATCAAAGAAAGTTAGAGTGTCAGTCCTCTTGTACTTAAGTCGGCATTGTGCCTTTTGTATTAAATTCGTATGCAATTTCTGTGCTTCATTGTCAATAAGAAGGTCCAAGGGATTCAGTAAACCTGAAGTGAAGCATCGGAAACTAAAACCTGACTCACAGGAGAGATTCAAATCATAGAAACTTAGAGTGTCAGTCCTCTTGTACTTATGTCGGCATTGTGCCTTTTGCATTAATTTCGGATGCAATTTCTGTGTTTTATCGTCAATAAGAAGGTCCAAGGGATACAGTAAACTTGAAGTGAAGCATCGGAATCTAAAACTGGAATCACAGGAGAGGTTCAAATCATAGAAAGTTAGTGTGTCAGTCCTCTTGTACGTAAGTCGGCATTCTGCCTTTTGTATTAAAGTCGGATGCAATTTCTGTGTTTCATCGTCAACAAGAAGGTCCAAGGGATACAGTAAACCTGCAGTGATGCATCGGAAACTAAAACCTGACTCACAGTAGACGTTCAAATTATAAAGAGTGTCAGTCCTCTTGTACTTAATTAGGCATTGTGCCTTTTGTATTAATTTCGGACGCAATTTCTGTGTTTCATCGTCAATAAGAAGGTCCAAGGGATACAGTAAACCAGAAGTGAAGCCTCGGCAACAAAAACTGGACTCACAGGGGAGGTTCAAATCATAGAAAGTTAGAGTGTCAGACCTCTTGTACTTAAGTCAGCATTGTGACTTTTAAATTAAATTCGGACGCAATTTCTGTGTTTCATCGTCAATAAGAAGGTCCAAGGGATATAGTAAATCTGAAGTGAAGCATCGGAATCTAAAACTGGACCCACAGGAGAGGTTCAAATCATAGAAAGTTAGAGTGTCAGTCCTCTTGTACTTATGCCGGCATTGTGCCTTTTGTATTGAATTCGGATGCAATTTCTGTGTTTCACCGTCAATAAGAAGGTCCAAGGGATACAGTAAACCTGAAGTGAAGCATCGGAATCTAAAACTGGACTCACAGGAGAGGTTCAAATCATAGAAAGTTAGAGTGTCAGTCCTCCTGTACTTAAGTCGGCATTGTGCCTTTTGTATTAAATTCGGATGCAATTTCTGTGTTTCATCGTCAATAAGAAGGTCCAAGGGATACAGTAAACCTGAAGTGAAGCATCGGAATCTAAAACTGGCCTCACAGGAGTGGTTCAAATCAAAGAAAGTTAGAGTGTCTGCCCTCTTGTACTTAAGTCGGCATTGTGCCTTTTGTATTAATTTCGGATGCAATATCTGTGTTTCATCGTCAATAAGGAGGTCCAAGGGATACAGTAAACCTGAAGTGAAGCATCGGAATCTAAAACTGGCCTCACAGGAGTGGTTCAAATCATAGAAAGTTAGAGTGTCTGTCCTCTTGTACTTAAGTCCGCATTGTGCCTTTTGTATTAATTTCGGATGCAATTTCTGTGTTTCATCGTCAATAAGAAGGTCCAAGGGATACAGTAAACCTGAAGTGTAGCATCGGAATCTAAAACTGGACTCACAGGTGAGGTTCAAATCATAGAGTATTAGAGTGTCGGTCCTCTTGTACTTAAGTCGGCGTTGTGCATTTTGTATTAAATTCGGATGCAATTTCTGTGTTTCATCGTCAATAAGAAGGTCCAAGTGATACAATAAACCTGAAGTGAAGCATCGGAATCTAAAACTGGTCTCACAGGAGTGGTTCAAATAATAGAAAGTTAGAGTGTCAGTCCTCTTGTACTTAAGTCGGCATTGTGCCTTTTGTATTAAATTCGGATGCAATTTCTGTGTTTCATCGTCAATAAGAAGGTCCAAGGGATACAGAAAACCTGAAGTGAAGCATCGGAATCTAAAACTGGAATCACAGGACAGGTTCAAATCAAAGAAAGTTAGAGTGTCAGTCCTCTTGTACTTAAGTCGGCATTGTGCCTTTTGTATTAAATTCGTATGCAATTTCTGTGCTTCATTGTCAATAAGAAGGTCCAAGGGATTCAGTAAACCTGAAGTGAAGCATCGGAAACTAAAAACCTGACTCACAGAGGAGAGATTCAAATCATAGAAACTTAGAGTGTCAGTCCCTCTTGTACTTATGTCGGCATTGTGCCTTTTGTATAATTTCGGAATGCAATTTCTGTGTTTTATCGTCAATAAGAAGGTCCAAGGGATACAGTAAACTTGAAGTGAAGCATCGGAATCTAAAACTGGAATAACAGGAGAGGTTCAAATCATAGAAAGTTAGAGTGTCAGTCCTCTTGTACGTAAGTCGGCATTCTGCCTTTTGTATTAAAGTCGGAATGCAATTTCTGTGTTTCATCGTCAACAAGAAGGTCCAAGGGATACAGTAAACCTGCAGTGATGCATCGGAATCTAAAACAGGCCTCACAGGAGTGGTTCAAAATCATAGAAAGTTAGAGTGTTTGTCCTCATGTACTTAAGTCGGCATTGTGACTTTTGTATTAATTTCGGATGCAATTTCTGTGTTTCATCGTCAATAAGAAGATCCAAGGGATACAGTAAACCTGAAGTGAAGCATCGGAATCCAAAACTGGACTTACAGGTGAGGTTCAAGTCATAGAAAGTTAGAGTGTCAGTCCTCTTTTACTAAAGTCGGCATTGTGCCTTTTGTATTATATTCGGATGCAATTTCTGTGTTTCATCGTCAATAAAAAAGTCCAAGGGATACAGTAAACCTGAAGTGAAGCATCGGATTGTAAAACTGGACTCACAGAAGAGGTTCAAAATCATAGAAAGTTAGAGTGTCTGTCCTCTTGTACTTAAGTCGGCATTGTGCCTTTTCTATTAAATTCGGATGCAATTTCTGTGTTTCATCGTCAGTAAGGAGGTCCAAGGGGATACAGAAGACCTGAAGTGAAGCATTGGAATCTATAACTGGAATCACAGGAGAGGTTCAAATCAAAGAATGTTAGAGTGTCAGTCCTCTTGTACTTAAGTCGGCATTGTGCCTTTTGTACTAAATTCGAATGCAATTTCTGTGTTTCATCGTCAATAAGAAGGTCCAAGGGATACAGTAAACCTGAAGTGAAGCATCGGAATCTAAAACTGGACTCTCAGGAGTGGTTCAAATCATAGAAAGTTAGAGTGTCAGTCCTCTTGCACTTAAGTCGGCACTGTGCCTTTTGTATTAAATTCGTATGCAATTTCTGTGTTTCATTTTCAATAAGAAGGTCCAAGGGATTCAGTAAACCTGAAGTGAAGCATCGGAAACTAAAACTTGACTCACAGGAGACGTTCAAATTATAGAGAGTGTCAGTCCTCTTGTACTTAATTAGGCATTGTGCCCTTTGTATTAATTTCGGACGCAATTTCTGTGTTTCATCGTCAATAAGAAGGTCCAAGGGATACAGTAAACCTGAAGATAGGCCTCGGCAACAAAAACTGGACTCACAGGAGAGGTTCAAATCACAGAAAGTTAGAGTGTCAGACCTCTTGTACTTAAGTCAGCAGTGTGACTTTTGTATTAAATGCGGACGCAATTTCTGTGTTTCATCGTCAGTAAGAAGGTCCAAGGGATACAGTAAATCTGAAGTGAAGCATCGGAATCTAAAACTGGACTCACAGGAGATGTTCAAATCATAGAAAGTTAGAGTGTCAGTCCTCTTATACTTAAACCGGCATTGTGCCTTTTGTATACAATTCGGATGCAATTTCTGTGTTTCATCGTCAATAAGAAGGTCCAAGGGATACAGTAAACCTGAAGTGAAACATCGTAATCTAAAACTGGACTCACAGGAGAGGTTCAAATCGTAGAAAGTTAGAGTGTCAGTCCTCCTGTACTTAAGTCGGCATTGTACCTTTTGTATAAAATTCGGATGCAATTTCTGTGTTTAATTGTCAATAAGAAGGTCCAAGGGATACAGTAAACCTGAAGTGAAGCATCGGAATCTAAAACTGGCCTCACAGGAGTGGTTCAAATGATAGAAAGTTAGAGTGTCTGTCCTCTTGTACTTAAGTCCGCATTGTGCCTTTTGTATTAATTTCGGATGCAATTTCTGTGTTTCATCGTCAATACGAAGGTCCAAGGGATACAGTAAACCTGAAGTGAAGCATCGGAATCTAAAACTGAACTCACAGGTGAGGTGCAAATCACAGAGAGTTAGAGTGTCGGTATTCTTGTACTTAATTCGGCATTGTGCATTTTGTATTAAATTCGGATGCAATTTCTGTGTTTCATCGTCAATAAGAAGGTCCAAGGGGTACAGTAAACCTGAAGTGAAGCATGGGAATCTAAAACTGGTCTCACAGGAGTGGTTCAAATAATAGAAAGTTAGAGTGTCAGTCCTCTCGTACTTAAGTCGGCATTGTGACTTTTGTATTAAATTCGGATGCAATTTCTGTGTTTCATCGTCAATAAGAAAGTCCAAGGGATACAGAAAACCTGAAGTGAAGCATCGGAATCTAAAACTGGACTCACAGGAGAGGTTCAAATCATAGAAACTTAGAGTGTCAGTCCTCTTGTACTTAAGTCGGCGTTGCGCCTTTTGTATTAATTTCGGATGCAATTTCTGTGTTTCATCGTCAATAAGAATGTCCAAGGGATACAGTAAACCTGAAGTGAAGCCTCGGCTACAAAAACTGGAATCACAGGAGAGGTTCAAATCCTAGAAAGTTAGAGTGTCAGACCTCTTGTACTTAAGTCGGCATTGTGCCTTTTGTATTAAATTCGGACGCTATTTCTGTGTTTCATCGTCAATAAGAAGGTCCAAGGGATACAGTAAATCTGAAGTAAAGCATCGGAATCTAAAACAGGACTCACAGGAGAGGTTCAAATGATAGAAAGTTAGAGTGTCAGTCCTCTTGTACTTAAGCCGGCATTGTGCATTTTGTATTAAATTCGGATGCAATTTCTGTGTTTCATCGTCAATAAGAAGGTCAAAGAGATACAGTAAACCTGAAGTGAAGCATCGGAATCTACAACTGGACTCACGGGAGAGGTTTAAATCATAGAAAGTTAGAGTGTCAGTCCTCTTGTACTTATGTCGGCATTGTGCCTTTTGTATTAAATTCGGATGCAATTTCTGTGTTTCATCGTCAATAAGAAGGTCCAAGGGATACAGAAAACCTGAAGTGAAGCATCGGAATCTAAAACTGGAATCACAGGACAGGTTCAAATCAAAGAAAGTTAGAGTGTCAGTCCTCTTGTACTTAAGTCGGCATTGTGCTTTTTGTATTAAATTCGGATGCAATTTCTGTATTTCATCGTCAATAAGAAGGTGCAAGGGATACAGTAAAAATGAAGTGAAGCATCGGAATCTAAAACTGGGCTCACAGGAGTGGTTCAAATCATAGAAACTTAGAGTGTCAGACATCTTGTCCTTAAGTCGGCATTGCGCCTTTTGTATTAATTTCGGATGCAATTTCTGTGTTTCATCGTCAATAAGAAGGTCCAAGGGATACAGTAAACCTGAAGTGAAGCCTCGGCAACAAAAACTGGAATCACAGGAGAGGTTCAAATCATAGAAAGTTAGAGTGTCAGACCTCTTGTACTTAGGTCGGCATTGTGCCTTTTGTATTAAATTCGGATGCAATTTCTGTGTTTCATCGTCAATAAGAAGGTCCAAGGGATACAGTAAACCTGAAGTGAAGCATCGGAATCTAAAACCGGACTCACAGAAGAGTTTCAAATCAGAGAAAGTTAGAGTGTGAGTCCTCTTGTACTTAAGTCGGCATTGTGCCTTTTGTATTAAATTCGGATGCAATTTCTGTGTATCTTCGTCAATAAGAAGGTCCAAGGGATACAGTAAACTCGAAGTGAAGCATCGGATCTAAAACTGGAATCACAGGAGAGGTTAAAATCATAGAAAGTTAGAGTGTCAGTCCTCTTGTACTTAAGCCGGCATTGTGCCTTTGGTATGAAATTCGGATGCAATTTCTGTTTTTCATCGTCAATAAGAAGGTCCAATAGATACAGTCAACCTGAAGTGAAGCATCGGAAACTAAAACTTTACTCACAGGAGTGGTTCAAATCATAGAAAGTTCGAGTGTCAGTCCTCTTGTACTTAAGTCGGCATTGTGCCTTTTGTATTAATTTCGGATGCAATTTCTGTGTTTCATCGTCAATAAGAAGGTCCAAGGAATACAGTAAACCTGCAGTGAAGCCTCGGCAACAAAAACTGGACTCACAGGAGAGGTTCAAATCATAGAATTTTTGAGTGCCAGTCGTCTTGTACTTAACTCGGCATTGTGCCTTTTGTATTAAATTCGGACGCAATTTCTGTGTTTCATCGTCAATAAGAAGGTCCGAGGGATACAGTAAATCTGAAGTGAAGCATCGGAATCTAAAACAGGACTCACAGGAGAGGTTCAAATCATAGAAAGTTAGAGTGTCAGTCCTCTTGTACTTAAGCCGGCATTGTGCCTTTTGTATTAAATTCGGATGCAATTTCTGTGTTTCATCGTCAATAAGATGGTCCAAGGGATACGGTAAACCTGAAGTGAAGCATCGGAATCTAAAACTGGACTCACGGGAGAGGTTCAAATCATAGAAAGTTAGAGTGTCAGTCCTCTTGTACTTAAGTCGGCATTGTGCCTTTTGTATTAAATTCGGATGCAATTACTGTGTTTCATCGTCAATAAAAGTCCAAAGGATACAGTAAACCTGAAGTGAAGCATCGGAATCTAAAACTGGCCTCACAGGAGTGGTTCAAATCATAGAAAGTTAGAGTGTCTGCCCTCTTGTACTTAAGTCGGCATTGTGCCTTTTGTATTAATTTCGGATGCAATTTCTGTGTTTCATGGTCAATAAGAAGGTCCAAGGGATACAGTAAACCTAAAGTGAAGCATCGGAATCTAAAACCGGACTCACGATAGGGGTAATCAGAGAAAGTTAGAGTGTCAGTCCTCTTGTACTTAAGTCGGCATTGTGCCTTTTGTATTAAATTCGGATGCAATTTCTGTGTTTCATCGTCAATAAGAAGGTCCAAGGGATACAGTAAACTTGAAGTGAACCATCGGAATCTAAAACTGGAATCACAGGAGAGGTTCAAATCATAGAAAGTTAGAGTGTCAGTCCTCTTGTACTTAAGCCGGCATTGAGCCTTTTGTATTAAATTCGGATGCAATTTCTGTGTTTCATCGTCAATAAGAAGGTCCAAGGGATACAGTAAACCTGAAGTGAAGCATCGGAATCTATAACTGGACTCACAGGAGAGGTTCAAATCATAGAAACTTAGGGTGTCACTCCTCTTGTACTTAAGTCGGCATTGTGCCTTTTCTATTAAATTCGGATGCAATTTCTGTGTTTCATCGTCAATAAGAAGGTCCAAGGGATACAGTAAACCTGAAGTGAAGCATCGGAATCTAAAACTGGACTCACAGGAGTGGTTCGAATCATAGAAAGTTAGAGTGTCAGTCCTCTTGTTCTTAATCCGGCATTGTGCATTTGTATTAAATTCGGATGCAATTTCTGTGTCTCATCGTTAATAAGAAGGTCCAAGGGATACAGTAAACCTGAGGTGAAGCATCGGACTCTAAAACTGGACTCACAGGAGAGGTTTAAATCATTGAAAGTTAGAGTGTCAGTCCTCTTGTACGTAAGTCGGCATTCTGCCTTTTCTATTAAATTCGGATGCAATTTCTGTGTTTTATCGTCAATAAGAAGGTCCAAGGGATACAGTAAACCTGAAGTGAAGCATCGGAATCTAAAACTGGACTCAGAGGATAGGTTCAAATTATAGAAACTTAGAGTTTCAGTCCTCTTGTACTTAAGTCGGCATTGTGCCTTTTGTATTAATTTCGGATGCAATCTCTGTGTTTCATCGTCAATAAGAAGGTCCAAGGGATACAGTAAACCTGAAGTGAAGCCACGGCAACAGAAACTGGACTCACAGGAGAGGTTCAAATCATAGAACGTTAGAGTGTCAGTCCTCTTGTACTTAAGTCTGCATTGTGCCTTTTGTATTAAATTCGGACGCAATTTCTGTGTTTCATCGTCAATACGAAGGTCCAAGGGATACAGTAAATCTGAAGTGAAGCATCGGAATCTAAACTTGGACTCACAGGAGAGGTTCAAATCATAGAAAGTTAGAGTGTCAGTCCACTTGTACTTAATTCGGCATTGTGCCTTTTGTATTAAAGTCGGATGCAATTTCTGTGTTTCATCGTCAACAAGAAGGTCCAAGGGATACAGTAAACCTGCAGTGATGCATCGGAATCTAAAACAGGCCTCACAGGAGTGGTTCAAATCATAGAAAGTTAGAGTGTGTGTCCTCTTGTACTTAAGTCGGCATTGTGACTTTTGTATTAATTTCGGATGCAATTTCTGTGTTTCATCGTCAATAAGAAGATCCAAGGGATACAGTAAACCTGAAGTGAAGCATCGGAATCTAAAACTGGACTTACAGGTGAGATTCAAGTCATAGAAAGTTAGAGTGTCAGTCCTCTTTTACTAAAGTCGGCATTGTGCCTTTTGTATTATATTCGGATGCAATTTCTGTGTTTCATCGTCAATAAAAAGGTCCAAGGGATACAGTAAAACTGAAGTGAAGCATCGGATTGTAAAACTGGACTCACGGAAGAGGTTCAAATCATAGAAAGTTAGAGTGTCTGTCCTCTTGTACTTAAGTCGGCATTGTGCCATTTCTATTAAATTCGGATGCAATTTCTGTGTTTCATCGTCAATAAGAAGGTCCAAGGGATACAGTAAACCTGAAGTGAAGCATCGGAATCTAAAACTGGACTCACAGGAGTGGTTCAAATCATAGAAAGTTAGAGTGTCAGTCCTCTTGTACTTAAGTCGGCACTGTGCCTTTTGTATTAAATTCGTATGCAATTTCTGTGCTTCATTGTCAATAAGAAGGTCCAAGGGATTCAGTAAACCTGAAGTGAAGCATCGGAAACTAAAACCTGACTCACAGGAGAGATTCAAATCATACAAACTGAGAGTGTCAGTCCTCTTGTACTTATGTCGGCATTGTGCCTTTTGTATTAATTTCGGATGCAATTTCTGTGTTTTATCGTCAATAAGAAGGTCCAAAGGATACAGTAAATCTGAAGTGATGCATCGGAATCTAAAACTGGACTCACGGGAGAGGTTCAAATCATAGAAAGTTAGAGTGTCAGTCCTCTTGTACTTAAGTCGGCATTGTGCCTTTTGTATTAAATTCGGATGCAATTACTGTGTTTCATCGTCAATAAAAGTCCAAAGGATACAGTAAACCTGAAGTGAAGCATCGGAATCTAAAACTGGCCTCACAGGAGTGGTTAAAATCATTGAAAGTTAGAGTGTCAGTCCTCTTGTACTTAAGCCGGCATTGTGCCTTTTGTATGAAATTCGGATGCAATTTCTGTTTTTCATCGTCAATAAGAAGGTCCAAAAGATACAGTAAACCTGATGTGAAGCATCGGAATCTAAAACTGGACTCACAGGAGTGATTCAAATCATAGAACTTTAGAGTGCCAGTCCTCTTGTACTTAAGTCGGCATTGTGCCTTTTGTATTAAATACGGATGCAATTTCTGTGTTTCATCGTCAATAAGAAGGTCCAAGGGATACAGAAAACCTGAAGTGAAGCATCGGAATCTAAAACTGGAATCACAGGACAGGTTCAAATCAAAGAAAGTTAGAGTGTCAGTCCTCTTGTACTTAAGTCGGCATTGTGCTTTTTGTATTAAATTCGGATGCAATTTCTGTATTTCATCGTCAATAAGAAGGTGCAAGGGATACAGTAAACCTGAAGTGAAGCATCGGAATCTAAAACTGGGCTCACAGGAGTGGTTCAAATCATAGAAACTTAGAGTGTCAGTCCTCTTGTACTTAAGTCGGCATTGCGCCTTTTGTATTAATTTCGGATGCAATTTCTTTGTTTCATCGTCAATAAGAAGGTCCAAGGGATACAGTAAACCTGAAGTGAAGCCTCGGCAACAAAAACTGGAATCACAGGAGAGGTTCAAATCATAGAAAGTTAGAGTGTCAGACCTCTTGTACTTAGGTCGGCATTGTGCCTTTTGTATTAAATTCGGATGCAATTTCTGTGTTTCATCGTCAATAAGAAGGTCCAAGGGATACAGTAAACCTGAAGTGAAGCATCGGAATCTAAAACCGGACTCACAGAAGAGTTTCAAATCAGAGAAAGTTAGAGTGTGAGTCCTCTTGTACTTAAGTCGGCATTGTGCCTTTTGTATTAAATTCGGATGCAATTTCTGTGTATCTTCGTCAATAAGAAGGTCCAAGGGATACAGTAAACTTGAAGTGAAGCATCGGATCTAAAACTGGAATCACAGGAGAGGTTAAAATCATAGAAAGTTAGAGTGTCAGTCCTCTTGTACTTAAGCCGGCATTGTGCCTTTGGTATGAAATTCGGATGCAATTTCTGTTTTTCATCGTCAATAAGAAGGTCCAAAAGATACAGTCAACCTGAAGTGAAGCATCGCAAACTAAAACTTTACTCACAGGAGTGGTTCAAATCATAGACAGTTCGAGTGTCAGTCCTCTTGTACTTAAGTCGGCATTGTGCCTTTTGTATTAATTTCGGATGCAATTTCTGTGTTTCATCGTCAATAAGAAGGTCCAAGGGATACAGTAAACCTGCAGTGAAGCCTCGGCAACAAAAACTGGACTCACAGGAGAGGTTCAAATCATAGAACTTTTGAGTGCCAGTCGTCTTGTACTTAACTCGGCATTGTGCCTTTTGTATTAAATTCGGACGCAATTTCTGTGTTTCATCGTCAATAAGAAGGTCCAAGGGATACAGTAAATCTGAAGTGAAGCATCGGAATCTAAAACAGGACTCACAGGAGAGGTTCAAATCATAGAAAGTTAGAGTGTCAGTCCTCTTGTACTTAAGCCGGCATTGTGCCTTTTGTATTAAATTCGGATGCAATTTCTGTGTTTCATCGTCAATAAGATGGTCCAAGGGATACGGTAAACCTGAAGTGAAGCATCGGAATCTAAAACTGGACTCACGGGAGAGGTTCAAATCATAGAAAGTTAGAGTGTCAGTCCTCTTGTACTTAAGTCGGCATTGTGCCTTTTGTATTAAATTCGGATGCAATTACTGTGTTTCATCGTCAATAAAAGTCCAAAGGATACAGTAAACCTGAAGTGAAGCATCGGAATCTAAAACTGGCCTCACAGGAGTGGTTCAAATCATAGAAAGTTAGAGTGTCTGCCCTCTTGTACTTAAGTCGGCATTGTGCCTTTTGTATTAATTTCGGATGCAATTTCTGTGTTTCATGGTCAATAAGAAGGTCCAAGGGATACAGTAAACCTGAAGTGAAGCATCGGAATCTAAAACCGGACTCACAGAAGGGGTTCAAATCAGAGAAAGTTAGAGTGTCAGTCCTCTTGTACTTAAGTCGGCATTGTGCCTTTTGTATTAAATTCGGATGCAATTTCTGTGTTTCATCGTCAATAAGAAGGTCCAAGGGATACAGTAAACTTGAAGTGAACCATCGGAATCTAAAACTGGAATCACAGGAGAGGTTCATATCATAGAAAGTTAGAGTGTCAGTCCTCTTGTACTTAAGCCGGCATTGAGCCTTTTGTATTAAATTCGGATGCAATTTCTGTGTTTCATCGTCAATAAGAAGGTCCAAGGGATACAGTAAACCTGAAGTGAAGCATCGGAATCTATAACTGGACTCACAGGAGAGGTTCAAATCATAGAAACTTAGGGTGTCACTCCTCTTGTACTTAAGTCGGCATTGTGCCTTTTCTATTAAATTCGGATGCGATTTCTGTGTTTCATCGTCAATAAGAAGGTCCAAGGGATACAGTAAACCTGAAGTGAAGCATCGGAATCTAAAACTGGACTCACAGGAGTGGTTCAAATCTTAGAAAGTTAGAGTGTCAGTCCTCTTGTTCTTAATCCGGCATTGTGCATTTGTATTAAATTCGGATGCAATTTCTGTGTCTCATCGTTAATAAGAAGGTCCAAGGGATACACTAAACCTGAAGTGAAGCATCGGAATCTAAACTTGGACTCACAGGAGAGGTTCAAATCATAGAAAGTTAGAGTGTCAGTCCACTTGTACTTAATTCGGCATTGTGCCTTTTGTATTAAAGTCGGATGCAATTTCTGTGTTTCATCGTCAACAAGAAGGTCCAAGGGATACAGTAAACCTGCAGTGATGCGTCGGAATCTAAAACAGGCCTCACAGGAGTGGTTCAAATCATAGAAAGTTAGAGTGTGTGTCCTCTTGTACTTAAGTCGGCATTGTGACTTTTGTATTAATTTCGGATGCAATATCTGTGTTTCATCGTCAATAAGAAGGTCCAAGGGATACAGTAAACCTGAAGTGAAGCCACGGCAACAGAAACTGGACTCACAGGAGAGGTTCAAATCATAGAACGTTAGAGTGTCAGTCCTCTTGTACTTAAGTCTGCATTGTGCCTTTTGTATTAAATTCGGACGCAATTTCTGTGTTTCATCGTCAATAAGAAGGTCCAAGGGATACAGTAAACTTGAAGTGAAGCATCGGAATCTAAAACTGGAATCACAGGAGAGGTTCAAATCATAGAAAGTTAGAGTATCAGTCCTCTTGAACGTAAGTCGGCATTCTGCCTTTTGTATTAAATTCGGATGCAATTTCTGTGTTTTATCGTCAATAAGAAGGTCCAAGGGATACAGTAAACCTGAAGTGAAGCATCGGAACCTAAAACTGGACTCAGAGAAGAGGTTCAAATTATAGAAACTTAGAGTGTCAGTCCTCTTGTACTTAAGTCGGCATTGTGCCTTTTGTATTAATTTCGGATGCAATCTCTGTGTTTCATCGTCAATAAGAAGGTCCAAGGGATACAGTAAACCTGAAGTGAAGCCACGGCAACAGAAACTGGACTCACAGGAGAGGTTCAAATCATAGAACCTTAGAGTGTCAGTCCTCTTGTACTTAAGTCTGCATTGTGCCTTTTGTATTAAATTCGGACGCAATTTCTGTGTTTCATCGTCAATACGAAGGTCCAAGGGAGGATACAGTAAATCTGAAGTGAAGCATCGGAATCTAAACTTGGACTCACAGGAGAGGTTCAAATCATAGAAAGTTAGAGTGTCTGTCCTCTTGTACTTAAGTCGGCATTGTGCCTTTTCTATTAAATTCGGATGCAATTTCTGTGTTTCATCGTCAATAAGAAGGTCCAAGGGATACAGTAAACCTGAAGTGAAGAATCGGAATCTAAAACTGGACTCGCAGGTGAGGTTCAAATCATAGAAAGTTAGACCGTCGGTCCTCTTGTACTTAAGTCGGCATTGTGCATTTTGTATTAAATTCGGATGCAATTTCTGTGTTTCATCGTCAATAAGAAGGTCCAAGGGATACAGTAAACCTGAAGTGAAGCATCAGAATCTAAAACTGGACTCACAGGAGTGGTTCAAATAATAGAAAGTTAGAGTGTCAGTCCTCTCGTACTTAAGTCGGCATTGTGCCTTCTGTATTAAATTCGGATGCTATTTCTGTGTTTCATCGTCAATAAGGAGGTCCAAGGGATACAGAAAACCTGAAGTGAAGCATCGGAATCTATAACTGGAATCACAGGAGAGGTTCAAATCAAAGAATGTTAGAGTGTCAGTCCTCTTGTACTTAAGTCGGCATTGTTCCTTTTATATTAAATTCGGATGCAATTTCTGTGTTTCATCGTCAATAAGAAGGTCCAAGGGATACAGTAAACCTGAAGAGAAGCCTCGGCAACAAAAACTGGACTCACAGGAGAGGTTCAAATCATAGAAAGTTAGAGTGTCAGACCTCTTGTACTTAAGTCAGCATTGTGACTTTTGTATTAAATGCGGACGCAATTTCTGTGTTTCATCGTCAGTAAGAAGGTCCAAGGGATACAGTAAATCTGAAGTGAAGCATCGGAATCTAAAACTGGACTCACAGGAGAGGTTCAAATCATAGAAAGTTAGAGTGTCAGTGCTCTTGTACTTAAGCCGGCATTGTGCCTTTTGTATTAAATTCGGATGCAATTTCTTTGTTTCATCGTCAATAAGAAGGTCCAAGGGATACAGTAAACCTGAAGTGAAACATCGGAATCTAAAACTGGACTCACAGGAGAGGTTCAAATCATAGAAAGTTAGAGTGTCAGTCCTCCTGTACTTAAGTCGGCATTGTGGCTTTTGTATAAAATTCGGATGCAATTTCTGTGTTTCATCGTCAATAAGAAGGTCCAAGGGATACAGTAAACCTGAAGTGAAGCATCGGAATCTAAAACTGGCCTCACAGGAGTGGTTCAAATCATAGAATGTTAGAGTGTCTGTCCTCTTGTACTTAAGTCCGCATTGTGCCTTTTGTATTAATTTCGGATGCAATTTCTGTGTTTCATCGTCAATAAGAAGGTCCAAGGGATACAGTAAACCTGAAGTGAAGCATCGGAATCTAAAACTGGACTCATAGGTGAGGTTCAAATCACAAAGAATTAGAGTGTCGGTCCTCTTGTACTTAATTTGGCATTGTGCATTTTGTATAAAATTCGGATGCAATTTCTGTGTTTCATCGTCAATAAGAAGGTCCAAGGGATACAGTAAACCTGAAGTGAAGCATGGGAATCTAAAACTGGTCTCACAGGAGTGGTTCAAATAATAGAAAGTTAGAGTGTCAGCCCTCTTATACCTAAGTCGGCATTGTGCCTTTTGTATTAAATTCGGACGCTATTTCTGTGTTTCATCGTCAATAAGAAGGTCCAAGGGATACAGTAAATCTGAAGTGAAGCATCGGAATCTAAAACAGGACACACAGGAGAGGTTCAAATCATAGAAAGTTAGAGTGTCAGTCCTCTTGTACTTAAGTCGGCATTGTGCCTTTTGTATTAAATTCGGATGCAATTTCTGTGTTTCATCGTCAATAAAAGGTCCAAGGGATTCAGTAATCCTGAAGTGAAGCGTCGGAATCTAAAACTGGCCTCACAGGAGTGGTTCAAATCATAGAAAGTTAGAGTGTCTGTCCTCTTGTACTTAAGTCGGCGTTGTGCCTTTTGTATTAATTTCGGACGCAATTTCTGTGTTTCATGGTCAATAAGAACGTCCAAGGGATACAGTAAACCTGAAGTGAAGCATCGGAATCTAAAACCGGAATCACAGAAGAGGTTGAAATCAGAGAATGTTAGAGTGTCAGTCCTCTTGTACTTAAGTCGGCATTGTGTCTTTTGTATTAAATTCGGATGCAATTTCTGTGTTTCATCGTCAATAAGAAGGTCCAAGGGATACAGTAAACTTGAAGTGAAGGATCGGAATCTAAAACTGGAATCACAGGAGGGGTTCAAATCATAGAAAGTTAGAGTGTCAGTCCTCTTGTACTTAAGCCGGCATTGTGCCTTTTGTATGAAATTCGGATGCAATTTCTGTTTTTCATCGTCAATAAGAAGGTCCAAAAGATACAGTAAACCTGATGTGAAGCATCGGAATCTAAAACTGGACTCACAGGAGTGATTCAAATCATAGAATTTTAGAGTGCCAGTCCTCTTGTACTTAAGTCGGCATTGTGCCTTTTGTATTAAATTCGGATGCAATTTCTGTGTTTCATCGTCAATAAGAAGGTCCAAGGGATACAGAAAACCTGAAGTGAAGCATCGGAATCTAAAACTGGAATCACAGGACAGGTTCAAATCAAAGAAAGTTAGAGTGTTAGTCCTCTTGTACTAAAGTCGGCATTGTGCCTTTTGTATTAAATTCGGATGCAATTTCTGTGTTTCATCGTCAATAAGAAGGTCCAAGGGATACAGTAAACCTGAAGTGAAGCATCGGAATCTAAAACTGGGCTCACAGGAGTGGTTCAAATCATAGAAACTTAGAGTGTCAGTCCTCTTGTACTTAAGTCGGCATTGCGCTTTTGGATTAATTTCGGATGCAATTTCTGTGTTTCATCGTCAATAAGAAGGTCCAAGGGATACAGTAAACCTGAAGTGAAGCCTCGGCAACAAAAACTGGAATCACAGGAGAGGTTCAAAACATAGAAAGTTAGAGTGTCAGACCTCTTGTAATTAAGTCGGCATTGTGCCTTTTGTATTAAATTCGGATGCAATTTCTGTGTTTCATCGTCAATAAGAAGGTCCAAGGGATACAGTAAACCTGAAGTGAAGCATCGGAATCTAAAACCGGACTCATAGAAGAGTTTCAAATCAGAGAAAGTTAGAGTGTCAGTCCTCTTGTACTTAAGTCGGCATTGTGCCTTTTGTATTAAATTCGGATGCAATTTCTGAGTATCTTCGTCAATAAGAAGGTCCAAGGGATACAGTAAACTTGAAGTGAAGCATCGGAATCTAAAAGTGGAATCACAGGAGAGGTTCAAATCATAGAAAGTTAGAGTGTCAGTCCTCTTGTACTTAAGCCGGCATTGTGCCTTTGCTATGAAATTCGGATGCAATTTCTGTTTTTCATCGTCAATAAGAAGGTCCAAAAGATACAGTCAACCTGAAGTGAAGCATCGGAAACTAAAACTGGACTCACAGGAGTGGTTCAAATCATAGAAAGTTCGAGTGTCAGTCCTCATGTACTTAAGTCGGCATTGTGCCTTTTGTATTAATTTCAGGTGCAATTTCTGTGTTTCATCGTCAATAAGTAGGTCCAAGGGATACAGTAAACCTGCAGTGAAGCCTCGGCAACAAAAACTGGACTCATAGGAGAGGTTCAAATCATAGAACTTTTGAGTGCCAGTCGTCTTGTACTTAAGTCGGCATTGTGCCTTTTGTATTAAATTCGGACGCAATTTCTGTGTTTCATCGTCAATAAGAAGGTCCAAGGGATGCAGTAAATCAGAAGTGAAGCATCGGAATCTAAAACTAGACTCACAGGGGTGGTTCTAATCATAGGAAGTTAGAGTGTCAGTCCTCTTGTACTTAAGTCGGCATTGTGCCTTTTGTATTAAATTCGGATGCAATTTCTGTGTTTCATCGTCAATAAGAAGGGCCAAGGGATACAGTAAACCTGAAGTGAAGCATCAGAATCTTAAACTAGTCTCACAGGAGTAGTTCAAATCATAGAAAGTTAGAGTGTCTGTCCTCTTGTACTTAAGTCGGCATTGTGCCTTTTGTATTAATTTCGGATGCAAATTCTGTGTTTCATCGTCAATAAGAAGGTCCAAGGGATACAGTAAACCTGAAGTGAAGCATCGGAATCTAAAACTGGACTCACAGGTGAGGTTCAAATCATAGAGAGTTAGAGTGTCGGTCCTCTTGTACTTAAGTCGGCATTGTGCATTTTGTATTTAATTCGGATGCAATTTCTGTGTTTCATCGTCAATAAGAAGGTCCAAGGGATACAGTAAACCTGAAGTGAAGCATCGGAATCTAAAACTGGTCTCACAGGAGTGGTTCAAATAATAGAAAGTTAGAGTGTCAGTCCTCTTGTACTTAAGTTGGCATTGTGCCTTTTGTATTAAATTCGGATGCAATTTCTGTGTTTCATCGTCAATAAGAAGGTCAAAGGGATACAGAAAACCTGAAGTGAGGCATCGGAATCTAAAACTGGAATCACAGGACAGGTTCAAATCAAAGAAAGTTAGAGTGTCAGTCCTCTTGTACTTAAGTCGGCATTGTGCCTTTTGTATTAAATTCGGATGCAATTTCTGTGTTTCATCGTCAATAAGAAGGTCCAAGGGATACAGTAAACCTGAAGTGAAGCATCGGAATCTAAAACTGGACTCACAGGAGTGGTTCAAATCATAGAAACTTAGAGTGTCAGTCCTCTTGTACTTAAGTCGGCATTGCGCCTTTTGTATTAATTTCGGATGCAATTTCTGTGTTTCATCGTCAATAAGAAGGTCCAAGGGATACAGTAAACCTGAAGTGAAGAATCGGCAACAAAAACTGGAATCACAGGAGAGGTTCAAATCATAGAAAGTTAGAGTGTCAGACCTCTTGTACTTAAGTCGGCATTGTGCCTTTTGTATTAAATTCGGACGCAATTTCTGTGTTTCATCGTCAATAAGAAGGTCCAAGGGATACAGTAAATCTGAAGTGAAGCATCGGAATCTAAAACAGGACTCACAGGAGAGGTTCAAATCATAGAAAGTTAGAGTGTCAGTCCTCTTGTACTTAAGCCGGCATTGTGCCTTTTATATTCAATTCGGATGCAATTTCTGTGTTTCATCGTCAATAAGAAGGTCCAAGGGATACAGTAAACCTGAAGTGAAACATCGGAATCTAAAACTGGACTCACAGGAGAGGTTCAAATCATAGAAAGTTAGAGTGTCAGTCCTCCTGTACTTAAGTCGGCATTGTGCCTTTTGTATAAAATTCGGATGCAATTTCTGTGTTTCATCGTCAATAAGAAGGTCCAAGGGATACAGTAAACCTGAAGTGAAGCATCGGAATCTAAAACTGGCCTCACAGGAGTGGTTCAAATCATAGAAAGTTAGAGTGTCTGTCGTCTTGTACTTAAGTCCGCATTGTGCCTTTTGTATTAATTTCGGATGCAATTTCTGTGTTTCATCGTCAATAAGAAGGTCCAAGGGATACAGTAAACCTGAAGTGAAGCATCGGAATCTAAAACTGGACTCATAGGTGAGGTTCAAATCACAAAGAGTTAGAGTGTCGGTCCTCTTGTACTTAATTTGGCATTGTGCCTCTTGTATTAAATTCGGATGCAATTTCTGTGTTTCATCGTCAATAAGAAGGTCCAAGGGATACAGAAAACCTGATGTGAAGCATCGGAATCTAAAACTGGACTCACAGGAGAGGTTCGAATCATAGAAACTTAGAGTGTCAGTCCTCTTGTACTTAAGTCGGCGTTGCGCCTTTTGTATTAATTTCGGATGCAATTTCTGTGTTTCATCGTCAATAACAAGGTCCAAGGGATACAGTAAACCTGAAGTGAAGCCTCGGCTACAAAAACTGGAATCACAGGAGAGGTTCAAATCATAGAAAGTTAGAGTGTCAGATCTCTTGTACTTAAGTCGGCATTGTGCCTTTTGTATTAAATTCGGACGCTATTTCTGTGTTTCATCGTCAATAAGAAGGTCCAAGGGATACAGTAAATCTGAAGTGAAGCATCGGAATCTAAAACAGGACACACAGGAGAGGTTCAAATCATAGAAAGTTAGAGTGTCAGTCCTCTTGTACTTAAGTCGGCATTGTGCCTTTTGTATTAAATTCGGATGCAATTTCTGTGTTTCATCGTCAATAAAAGGTCCAAGGGATTCAGTAATCCTGAAGTGAAGCATCGGAATCTAAAACTGGCCTCACAGGAGTGGTTCAAATCATAGAAAGTTAGAGTGTCTGTCCTCTTGTACTTAAGTCGGCGTTGTGCCTTTTGTATTAAATTCGGACGCAATTTCTGTGTTTCATGGTCAATAAGAACGTCCAAGGGATACAGTAAACCTGAAGTGAAGCATCGGAATCTAAAACCGGAATCACAGAAGAGGTTGAAATCAGAGAATGTTAGAGTGTCAGTCCTCTTGTACTTAAGTCGGCATTGTGTCTTTTGTATTAAATTCGGATGCAATTTCTGTGTTTCATCGTCAATAAGAAGGTCCAAGGGATACAGTAAACTTGAAGTGAAGGATCGGAATCTAAAACTGGAAACACAGGAGGGGTTCAAATCATAGAAAGTTAGAGTGTCGGTCCTCTTGTACTTAAGCCGGCATTGTGCCTTTTGTATGAAATTCGGATGCAATTTCTGTTTTTCATCGTCAATAAGAAGGTCCAAAAGATACAGTAAACCTGATGTGAAGCATCGGAATCTAAAACTGGACTCACAGGAGTGATTCAAATCATAGAACTTTAGAGTGCCAGTCCTCTTGTACTTAAGTCGGCATTGTGCCTTTTGTATTAAATTCGGATGCAATTTCTGTGTTTCATCGTCAATAAGAAGGTCCAAGGGATACAGAAAACCTGAAGTGAAGCATCGGAATCTAAAACTGGAATCACAGGACAGGTTCAAATCAAAGAAAGTTAGAGTGTCAGTCCTCTTGTACTTAAGTCGGCATTGTGCCTTTTGTATTAAATTCGGATGCAATTTCTGTGTTTCATCGTCAATAAGATGGTCCAAGGGATACAGTAAACCTGAAGTGAAGCATCGGAATCTAAAACTGGGCTCACAGGAGTGGTTCAAATCATAGAAACTTAGAGTGTCAGTCCTCTTGTACTTTAGTCGGCATTGCGCCTTTTGTATTAATTTCGGATGCAATTTCTGTGTTTCATCGTCAATAAGAAGGTCCAAGGGATACAGTAAACCTGAAGTGAAGCCTCGGCAACAAAAACTGGAATCACAGGAGAGGTTCAAATCATAGAAAGTTAGAGTGTCAGACCTCTTGTAATTAAGGCGGCATTGTGCCTTTTGTATTAAATTCGGATGCAATTTCTGTGTTTCATCGTCAATAAGAAGGTCCAAGGGATACAGTAAACCTGAAGTGAAGCATCGGAATCTAAAACCGGACTCACAGAAGAGTTTCAAATCAGAGAAAGTTAGAGTGTCAGTCCTCTTGTACTTAAGTCGGCATTGTGCCTTTTGTATTAAATTCGGATGCAATTTCTGTGTATCTTCGTCAATAAGAAGGTCCAAGGGATACAGTAAACTTGAAGTGAAGCTTCGGAATCTAAAACTGGAATCACAGGAGAGGTTCAAATCATAGAAAGTTAGAGTGTCAGTCCTCTTGTACTTAAGCCGGCATTGTGCCTTTGCTATGAAATTCGGATGCAATTTCTGTTTTTCATCGTCAATAAGAAGGTCCAAAAGATACAGTCAACCTGAAGTGAAGCATCGGAAACTAAAACTGGACTCACAGGAGTGGTTCAAATCATAGAAAGTTCGAGTGTCAGTCCTCTTGTACTTAAATCGGCATTGTGCCTTTTGTATTAATTTCGGATGCAATTTCTGTGTTTCATCGTCAATAAGTAGGTCCAAGGGATACAGTAAACCTGCAGTGAAGCCTCGGCAACAAAAACTGGACTCACAGGAGAGGTTCAAATCATAGAACTTTTGAGTGCCAGTCGTCTTGTACTTAAGTCGGCATTGTGCCTTTTGTATTAAATTCGGACGCAATTTCTGTGTTTCATCGTCAATAAGAAGGTCCAAGGGATGCAGTAAATCAGAAGTGAAGCATCGGAATCTAAAACTGGACTCACAGGAGTGGTTCTAATCATAGGAAGTTAGAGTGTCAGTCCTCTTGTACTTAAGTCGGCATTGTGCCTTTTGTATTAAATTCGGATGCAATTTCTGTGTTTCATCGTCAATAAGAAGGGCCAAGGGATACAGTAAACCTGAAGTGAAGCATCAGAATCTAAAACTAGTCTCACAGGAGTAGTTCAAATCATAGAAAGTTAGAGTGTCTGTCCTCTTGTACTCAAGTCGGCATTGTGCCTTTTGTATTAATTTCGGATGCAAATTCTGTGTTTCATCGTCAAAAAGAAGGTCCAAGGGATACAGTAAACCTGAAGTGAAGCATCGGAATCTAAAACTGGACTCACAGGTGAGGTTCAAATCATAGAGAGTTAGAGTGTCGGTCCTCTTGTACTTAAGTCGGCATTGTGCATTTTGTATTTAATTCGGATGCAATTTCTGTGTTTCATCGTCAATAAGAAGGTCCAAGGGATACAGTAAACATGAAGTGAAGCATCGGAATCTAAAACTGGTCTCACAGGAGTGGTTCAAATAATAGAAAGTTAGAGTGTCAGTCCTCTTGTACTTAAGTTGGCATTGTGCCTTTTGTATTAAATTCGGATGCAATTTCTGTGTTTCATCGTCAATAAGAAGGTCCAAGGGATACAGAAAACCTGAAGTGAGGCATCGGAATCTAAAACTGGAATCACAGGACAGGTTCAAATCAAAGAAAGTTAGAGTGTCAGTCCTCTTGTACTTAAGTCGGCATTGTGCCTTTTGTATTAAATTCGGATGCAATTTCTGTGTTTCATCGTCAATAAGAAGGTCCAAGGGATACAGTAAACCTGAAGTGAAGCATCGGAATCTAAAACTGGACTCACAGAAGTGGTTCAAATCATAGAAACTTAGAGTGTCAGTCCTCTTGTACTTAAGTCGGCATTGCGCCTTTTGTATTAATTTCGGATGCAATTTCTGTGTTTCATCGTCAATAAGAAGGTCCAAGGGATACAGTAAACCTGAAGTG
Organism: Schistocerca americana; assembly: GCF_021461395.2. Lineage (NCBI taxonomy): Eukaryota > Metazoa > Arthropoda > Insecta > Orthoptera > Acrididae > Schistocerca > Schistocerca americana. The sequence continues at coordinate 127,078 of NW_025725989.1, read as the reverse complement.
AAGCCTCGGCAACAAAAACTGGAATCACAGGAGAGGTTCAAATCATAGAAAGTTAGAGTGTCAGACCTCTTGTACTTAAGTCGGCATTGTGCCTTTTGTATTAAATTCGGACGCAATTTCTGTGTTTCATCGTCAATAAGAAGGTCCAAGGGATACAGTAAATCTGAAGTGAAGCATCGGAATCTAAAACAGGACTCACAGGAGAGGTTCAAATCATAGAAAGTTAGAGTGTCAGTCCTCTTGTACTTAAGCCGGCATTGTGCCTTTTGTATTAAATTCGGATGCAATTTCTGTGTTTCATCGTCAATAAGAAGGTCCAAGGGATACGGTAAACCTGAAGTGAAGCATCGGAATCTAAAACTGGACTCACGGGAGAGGTTCAAATCATAGAAAGTTAGAGTGTCAGTCCTCTTGTACTTAAGTCGGCATTGTGCCTTTTGTATTAAATTCGGATGCAATTTCTGTGTTTCATCGTCAATAAAAGTCCAAGGGATACAGTAAACCTGAAGTGAAGCATCGGAATCTAAAACTGGCCTCACAGGAGTGGTTCAAATCATAGAAAGTTAGAGTGTCTGCCCTCTTGTACTTAAGTCGGCATTGTGCCTTTTGTATTAATTTCGGATGCAATTTCTGTGTTTCATGGTCAATAAGAAGGTCCAAGGGATACAGTAAACCTGAAGTGAAGTATTGGAATCTAAAACCGGACTCACAGAAGGGGTTCAAATCAGAGAAAGTTAGAGTGTCAGTCCTCTTGTACTTAAGTCGGCATTGTGCCTTTTGTATTAATTTCGGATGCAATTTCTGTGTTTCATCGTCAATAAGAAGGTCCAAGGGATACAGTAAACCTGCAGTGAAGCCTCGGCAACAAAAACTGGACTCACAGGAGAGGTTCAAATCATAGAACTTTAGAGTGCCAGTCCTCTTGTACTTAAGACGGCATTGTGCCTTTTGTATTAAATTCGGACGCAATTTCTGTATTTCATCGTCAATAAGAAGGTCCAAGGGATGCAGTAAATCAGAAGTGAAGCATCAGAATCTAAAACTGGACTCACAGGAGTGGTTCAAATCATAGAAAGTTATAGTGTCAGTCCTCTTGTACTTAAGTCGGCATTGTGCCTTTTGTATTAAATTCGGATGCAATTTCTGTGTTTCATCGTCAATAAGAATGTCCATGGGATAAAGTAAACTTGAAGTGAAGCATCGGAATCTAAAACTGGAATCACAGGAGAGGTTCAAATCATAGAAAGTTAGAGTGTCAGTCCTCTTGTACTTAAGCCGGCCTTGTGCCTTTTGTATTAAATTCGGATGCAATTTCTGTGTTTCATCAGCAATAAGTAGATCCAAGGGATACAGTAAACCTGAAGTGAAGCATCGGAATCTAAAACTGGCCTCACAGGAGTGGTTCAAATCATAGAAAGTTAGAGTGTCTGTCCTCTTGTACTTAAGTCGTCATTGTGCCTTTTGTATTAATTTCGGATGCAATTTCTGTGTTTCATCGTCAATAAGAAGGTCCAAGGGATACAGTAATCCTGCAGTGAAGCCTCGGCAACAAAAACTAGACTCACAGGAGAGGTTCAAATCATAGAACTTTAGAGTGCCAGTCCTCTTGTACTTAAGTCGGCATTGTGCCTATTGTAATACATTCGGACGCAATTTCTGTGTTTCATCGTCAATAAGAGGGTCCAAGGGATGCAGTAAATCAGAAGTGAAGCATCGGAATCTGAAACTGGACTCACAGGAGTGGTTCAAATCATAGAAAGTTAGAGTGTCAGTCCTCTTGTACTTAAGTCGGCATTGTGCCTTTTGTATTAAATTCGGGTGCAATTTCTGTGTTTCATCGTCAATAAGAAGGGCCAAGGGATACAGTAATCCTGCAGTGAAGCCTCGGCAACAAAAACTAGACTCACAGGAGAGGTTCAAATCATAGAACTTTAGAGTGTCAGTCCTCTTGTACTTAAGCCGGCATTGTGCCTTTTGTATGAAATTCGGATGCAATTTCTGTTTTTCATCGTCAATAAGAAGGTCCAAAAGATACAGTAAACCTGATGTGAAGCATCGGAATCTAAAACTGGACTCACAGGAGTGATTCAAATCATAGAATTTTAGAGTGCCAGTCCTCTTGTACTTAAGTCGGCATTGTGCCTTTTGTATTAAATTCGGATGCAATTTCTGTGTTTCATCGTCAATAAGAAGGTCCAAGGGATACAGAAAACCTGAAGTGAAGCATCGGAATCTAAAACTGGAATCACAGGACAGGTTCAAATCAAAGAAAGTTAGAGTGTTAGTCCTCTTGTACTAAAGTCGGCATTGTGCCTTTTGTATTAAATTCGGATGCAATTTCTGTGTTTCATCGTCAATAAGAAGGTCCAAGGGATACAGTAAACCTGAAGTGAAGCATCGGAATCTAAAACTGGGCTCACAGGAGTAGTTCAAATCATAGAAACTTAGAGTGTCAGTCCTCTTGTACTTAAGTCGGCATTGCGCTTTTGGATTAATTTCGGATGCAATTTCTGTGTTTCATCGTCAATAAGAAGGTCCAAGGGATACAGTAAACCTGAAGTGAAGCCTCGGCAACAAAAACTGGAATCACAGGAGAGGTTCAAATCATAGAAAGTTAGAGTGTCAGACCTCTTGTAATTAAGTCGGCATTGTGCCTTTTGTATTAAATTCGGATGCAATTTCTGTGTTTCATCGTCAATAAGAAGGTCCAAGGGATACAGTAAACCTGAAGTGAAGCATCGGAATCTAAAACCGGACTCATAGAAGAGTTTCAAATCAGAGAAAGTTAGAGTGTCAGTCCTCTTGTACTTAAGTCGGCATTGTTCCTTTTGTATTAAATTCGGATGCAATTTCTGTGTATCTTCGTCAATAAGAAGGTCCAAGGGATACAGTAAACTTGAAGTGAAGCATCGGAATCTAAAACTGGAATCACAGGAGAGGTTCAAATCATAGAAAGTTAGAGTGTCAGTCCTCTTGTACTTAAGCCGGCATTGTGCCTTTGCTATGAAATTCGGATGCAATTTCTGTTTTTCATCGTCAATAAGAAGGTCCAAAAGATACAGTCAACCTGAAGTGAAGCATCGGAAACTAAAACTGGACTCACAGGAGTGGTTCAAATCATAGAAAGTTCGAGTGTCAGTCCTCATGTACTTAAGTCGGCATTGTGCCTTTTGTATTAATTTCAGATGCAATTTCTGTGTTTCATCGTCAATAAGTAGGTCCAAGGGATACAGTAAACCTGCAGTGAAGCCTCGGCAACAAAAACTGGACTCATAGGAGAGGTTCAAATCATAGAACTTTTGAGTGCCAGTCGTCTTGTACTTAAGTCGGCATTGTGCCTTTTGTATTAAATTCGGACGCAATTTCTGTGTTTCATCGTCAATAAGAAGGTCCAAGGGATGCAGTAAATCAGAAGTGAAGCATCGGAATCTAAAACTAGACTCACAGGAGTGGTTCTAATCATAGGAAGTTAGAGTGTCAGTCCTCTTGTACTTAAGTCGGCATTGTGCCTTTTGTATTAAATTCGGATGCAATTTCTGTGTTTCATCGTCAATAAGAAGGGCCAAGGGATACAGTAAACCTGAAGTGAAGCATCAGAATCTTAAACTAGTCTCACAGGAGTAGTTCAAATCATAGAAAGTTAGAGTGTCTGTCCTCTTGTACTTAAGTCGGCATTGTGCCTTTTGTATTAATTTCGGATGCAAATTCTGTGTTTCATCGTCAATAAGAAGGTCCAAGGGATACAGTAAACCTGAAGTGAAGCATCGGAATCTAAAACTGGACTCACAGGTGAGGTTCAAATCATAGAGAGTTAGAGTGTCGGTCCTCTTGTACTTAAGTCGGCATTGTGCATTTTGTATTTAATTCGGATGCAATTTCTGTGTTTCATCGTCAATAAGAAGGTCCAAGGGATACAGTAAACCTGAAGTGAAGCATCGGAATCTAAAACTGGTCTCACAGGAGTGGTTCAAATAATAGAAAGTTAGAGTGTCAGTCCTCTTGTACTTAAGTTGGCATTGTGCCTTTTGTATTAAATTCGGATGCAATTTCTGTGTTTCATCGTCAATAAGAAGGTCCAAGGGATACAGAAAACCTGAAGTGAGGCATCGGAATCTAAAACTGGAATCACAGGACAGGTTCAAATCAAAGAAAGTTAGAGTGTCAGTCCTCTTGTACTTAAGTCGGCATTGTGCCTTTTGTATTAAATTCGGATGCAATTTCTGTGTTTCATCGTCAATAAGAAGGTCCAAGGGATACAGTAAACCTGAAGTGAAGCATCGGAATCTAAAACTGGACTCACAGGAGTGGTTCAAATCATAGAAACTTAGAGTGTCAGTCCTCTTGTACTTAAGTCGGCATTGCGCCTTTTGTATTAAATTCGGACGCAATTTCTGTGTTTCATCGTCAATAAGAAGGTCCAAGGGATACAGTAAATCTGAAGTGAAGCATCGGAATCTAAAACAGGACTCACAGGAGAGGTTCAAATCATAGAAAGTTAGAGTGTCAGTCCTCTTGTACTTAAGCCAGCATTGTGCCTTTTATATTCAATTCGGATGCAATTTCTCTGTTTCATCGTCAATAAGAAGGTCCAAGGGATACAGTAAACCTGAAGTGAAACATCGGAATCTAAAACTGGACTCACAGGAGAGGTTCAAATCATAGAAAGTTAGAGTGTCAGTCCTCCTGTACTTAAGTCGGCATTGTGCCTTTTGTATAAAATTCGGATGCAATTTCTGTGTTTCATCGTCAATAAGAAGGTCCAAGGGATACAGTAAACCTGAAGTGAAGCATCGGAATCTAAAACTGGCCTCACAGGAGTGGTTCAAATCATAGAAAGTTAGAGTGTCTGTCGTCTTGTACTTAAGTCCGCATTGTGCCTTTTGTATTAATTTCGGATGCAATTTCTGTGTTTCATCGTCAATAAGAAGGTCCAAGGGATACAGTAAACCTGAAGTGAAGCATCGGAATCTAAAACTGGACTCATAGGTGAGGTTCAAATCACAAAGAGTTAGAGTGTCGGTCCTCTTGTACTTAATTTGGCATTGTGCCTCTTGTATTAAATTCGGATGCAATTTCTGTGTTTCATCGTCAATAAGAAGGTCCAAGGGATACAGAAAACCTGATGTGAAGCATCGGAATCTAAAACTGGACTCACAGGAGAGGTTCGAATCATAGAAACTTAGAGTGTCAGTCCTCTTGTACTTAAGTCGGCGTTGCGCCTTTTGTATTAATTTCGGATGCAATTTCTGTGTTTCATCGTCAATAACAAGGTCCAAGGGATACAGTAAACCTGAAGTGAAGCCTCGGCTACAAAAACTGGAATCACAGGAGAGGTTCAAATCATAGAAAGTTAGAGTGTCAGACCTCTTGTACTTAAGTCGGCATTGTGCCTTTTGTATTAAATTCGGACGCTATTTCTGTGTTTCATCGTCAATAAGAAGGTCCAAGGGATACAGTAAATCTGAAGTGAAGCATCGGAGTCTAAAACAGGACACACAGGAGAGGTTCAAATCATAGAAAGTTAGAGTGTCAGTCCTCTTGTACTTAAGTCGGCATTGTGCCTTTTGTATTAAATTCGGATGCAATTTCTGTGTTTCATCGTCAATAAAAGGTCCAAGGGATTCAGTAATCCTGAAGTGAAGCATCGGAATCTAAAACTGGCCTCACAGGAGTGGTTCAAATCATAGAAAGTTAGAGTGTCTGTCCTCTTGTACTTAAGTCGGCGTTGTGCCTTTTGTATTAAATTCGGACGCAATTTCTGTGTTTCATGGTCAATAAGAACGTCCAAGGGATACAGTAAACCTGAAGTGAAGCATCGGAATCTAAAACCGGAATCACAGAAGAGGTTGAAATCAGAGAATGTTAGAGTGTCAGTCCTCTTGTACTTAAGTCGGCATTGTGTCTTTTGTATTAAATTCGGATGCAATTTCTGTGTTTCATCGTCAATAAGAAGGTCCAAGGGATACAGTAAACTTGAAGTGAAGGATCGGAATTTAAAACTGGAAACACAGGAGGGGTTCAAATCATAGAAAGTTAGAGTGTCGGTCCTCTTGTACTTAAGCCGGCATTGTGCCTTTTGTATGAAATTCGGATGCAATTTCTGTTTTTCATCGTCAATAAGAAGGTCCAAAAGATACAGTAAACCTGATGTGAAGCATCGGAATCTAAAACTGGACTCACAGGAGTGATTCAAATCATAGAACTTTAGAGTGCCAGTCCTCTTGTACTTAAGTCGGCATTGTGCCTTTTGTATTAAATTCGGATGCAATTTCTGTGTTTCATCGTCAATAAGAAGGTCCAAGGGATACAGAAAACCTGAAGTGAAGCATCGGAATCTAAAACTGGAATCACAGGACAGGTTCAAATCAAAGAAAGTTAGAGTGTCAGTCCTCTTGTACTTAAGTCGGCATTGTGCCTTTTGTATTAAATTCGGATGCAATTTCTGTGTTTCATCGTCAATAAGATGGTCCAAGGGATACAGTAAACCTGAAGTGAAGCATCGGAATCTAAAACTGGGCTCACAGGAGTGGTTCAAATCATAGAAACTTAGAGTGTCAGTCCTCTTGTACTTAAGTCGGCATTGCGCCTTTTGTATTAATTTCGGATGCAATTTCTGTGTTTCATCGTCAATAAGAAGGTCCAAGGGATACAGTAAACCTGAAGTGAAGCCTCGGCAACAAAAACTGGAATCACAGGAGAGGTTCAAATCATAGAAAGTTAGAGTGTCAGACCTCTTGTAATTAAGGCGGCATTGTGCCTTTTGTATTAAATTCGGATGCAATTTCTGTGTTTCATCGTCAATAAGAAGGTCCAAGGGATACAGTAAACCTGAAGTGAAGCATCGGAATCTAAAACCGGACTCACAGAAGAGTTTCAAATCAGAGAAAGTTAGAGTGTCAGTCCTCTTGTACTTAAGTCGGCATTGTGCCTTTTGTATTAAATTCGGATGCAATTTCTGTGTATCTTCGTCAATAAGAAGGTCCAAGGGATACAGTAAACTTGAAGTGAAGCATCGGAATCTAAAACTGGAATCACAGGAGAGGTTCAAATCATAGAAAGTTAGAGTGTCAGTCCTCTTGTACTTAAGCCGGCATTGTGCCTTTGCTATGAAATTCGGATGCAATTTCTGTTTTTCATCGTCAATAAGAAGGTCCAAAAGATACAGTCAACCTGAAGTGAAGCATCGGAAACTAAAACTGGACTCACAGGAGTGGTTCAAATCATAGAAAGTTCGAGTGTCAGTCCTCTTGTACTTAAGTCGGCATTGTGCCTTTTGTATTAATTTCGGATGCAATTTCTGTGTTTCATCGTCAATAAGTAGGTCCAAGGGATACAGTAAACCTGCAGTGAAGCCTCGGCAACAAAAACTGGACTCACAGGAGAGGTTCAAATCATAGAACTTTTGAGTGCCAGTCGTCTTGTACTTAAGTCGGCATTGTGCCTTTTGTATTAAATTCGGACGCAATTTCTGTGTTTCATCGTCAATAAGAAGGTCCAAGGGATGCAGTAAATCAGAAGTGAAGCATCGGAATCTAAAACTGGACTCACAGGAGTGGTTCTAATCATAGGAAGTTAGAGTGTCAGTCCTCTTGTACTTAAGTCGGCATTGTGCCTTTTGTATTAAATTCGGATGCAATTTCTGTGTTTCATCGTCAATAAGAAGGGCCAAGGGATACAGTAAACCTGAAGTGAAGCATCAGAATCTAAAACTAGTCTCACAGGAGTAGTTCAAATCATAGAAAGTTAGAGTGTCTGTCCTCTTGTACTCAAGTCGGCATTGTGCCTTTTGTATTAATTTCGGATGCAAATTCTGTGTTTCATCGTCAATAAGAAGGTCCAAGGGATACAGTAAACCTGAAGTGAAGCATCGGAATCTAAAACTGGACTCACAGGTGAGGTTCAAATCATAGAGAGTTAGAGTGTCGGTCCTCTTGTACTTAAGTCGGCATTGTGCATTTTGTATTTAATTCGGATGCAATTTCTGTGTTTCATCGTCAATAAGAAGGTCCAAGGGATACAGTAAACCTGAAGTGAAGCATCGGAATCTAAAACTGGTCTCACAGGAGTGGTTCAAATAATAGAAAGTTAGAGTGTCAGTCCTCTTGTACTTAAGTTGGCATTGTGCCTTTTGTATTAAATTCGGATGCAATTTCTGTGTTTCATCGTCAATAAGAAGGTCCAAGGGATACAGAAAACCTGAAGTGAGGCATCGGAATCTAAAACTGGAATCACAGGACAGGTTCAAATCAAAGAAAGTTAGAGTGTCAGTCCTCTTGTACTTAAGTCGGCATTGTGCCTTTTGTATTAAATTCGGATGTAATTTCTGTGTTTCATCGTCAATAAGAAGGTCCAAGGGATACAGTAAACCTGAAGTGAAGCATCGGAATCTAAAACTGGACTCACAGAAGTGGTTCAAATCATAGAAACTTAGAATGTCAGTCCTCTTGTACTTAAGTCGGCATTGCGCCTTTTGTATTAATTTCGGATGCAATTTCTGTGTTTCATCGTCAATAAGAAGGTCCAAGGGATACAGTAAACCTGAAGTGAAGCCTCGGCAACAAAAACTGGAATCACAGGAGAGGTTCAAATCATAGAAAGTTAGAGTGTCAGACCTCTTGTACTTAAGTCGGCATTGTGCCTTTTGTATTAAATTCGGACGCAATTTCTGTGTTTCATCGTCAATAAGAAGGTCCAAGGGATACAGTAAATCTGAAGTGAAGCATCGGAATCTAAAACAGGACTCACAGGAGAGGTTCAAATCATAGAAAGTTAGAGTGTCAGTCCTCTTGTACTTAAGCCGGCATTGTGCCTTTTGTATTAAATTCGGATGCAATTTCTGTGTTTCATCGTCAATAAGAAGGTCCAAGGGATACGGTAAACCTAAAGTGAAGCATCGGAATCTAAAACTGGACTCACGGGAGAGGTTCAAATCATAGAAAGTTAGAGTGTCAGTCCTCTTGTACTTAAGTCGGCATTGTGCCTTTTGTATTAAATTCGGATGCAATTTCTGTGTTTCATCGTCAATAAAAGTCCAAGGGATACAGTAAACCTGAAGTGAAGCATCGGAATCTAAAACCGGACTCACAGAAGGGGTTCAAATCAGAGAAAGTTAGAGTGTCAGTCCTCTTGTACTTAAGTCGGCATTGTGCCTTTTGTATTAATTTCGGATGCAATTTCTGTGTTTCATCGTCAATAAGAAGGTCCAAGGGATACAGTAAACCTGCAGTGAAGCCTCGGCAACAAAAACTGGACTCACAGGAGAGGTTCAAATCATAGAACTTTAGAGTGCCAGTCCTCTTGTACTTAAGTCGGCATTGTGCCTTTTGTATTAAATTCGGACGCAATTTCTGTATTTCATCGTCAATAAGAAGGTCCAAGGGATGCAGTAAATCAGAAGTGAAGCATCAGAATCTAAAACTGGACTCACAGGAGTGGTTCAAATCATAGAAAGTTATAGTGTCAGTCCTCTTGTACTTAAGTCGGCATTGTGCCTTTTGTATTAAATTCGGATGCAATTTCTGTGTTTCATCGTCAATAAGAATGTCCATGGGATAAAGTAAACTTGAAGTGAAGCATCGGAATCTAAAACTGGAATCACAGGAGAGGTTCAAATCATAGAAAGTTAGAGTGTCAGTCCTCTTGTACTTAAGCCGGCCTTGTGCCTTTTGTATTAAATTCGGATGCAATTTCTGTGTTTCATCAGCAATAAGTAGATCCAAGGGATACAGTAAACCTGAAGTGAAGCATCGGAATCTAAAACTGGACTCACAGGAGAGGTTCAAATCATAGAAAGTTAGAGTGTCAGTCCTCCTGTACTTATGTCGGCATTGTGCCTTTTGTATTAAATTCGGATGCAATTTCTGTGTTTTATCGTCACTAAGAAGGTCCAAGGGATACAGTAAACCTGAAGTGAAGCATCGGAATCTAAAACTGGAGTCACAGGAGTGGTTCAAATCATAGAAAGTTAGAGTGTCTGTCCTCTTGTACTTAAGTCGTCATTGTGCCTTTTGTATTAATTTCGGATGCAATTTCTGTGTTTCATCGTCAATAAGAAGGTCCAAGGGATACAGTAATCCTGCAGTGAAGCCTCGGCAACAAAAACTAGACTCACAGGAGAGGTTCAAATCATAGAACTTTAGAGTGCCAGTCCTCTTGTACTTAAGTCGGCATTGTGCCTATTGTAATACATTCGGACGCAATTTCTGTGTTTCATCGTCAATAAGAAGGTCCAAGGGATGCAGTAAATCAGAAGTGAAGCATCGGAATCTAAAACTGGACTCACAGGAGTGGTTCAAATCATAGAAAGTTAGAGTGTCAGTCCTCTTGTACTTAAGTCGGCATTGTGCCTTTTGTATTAAATTCGGGTGCAATTTCTGTGTTTCATCGTCAATAAGAAGGGCCAAGGGATACAGTAAACCTGAAGTGAAGCATCGGAATCTAAAACTGGTCTCACAGGAGTGGTTCAAATCATAGAAAGTTAGAGTGTCTGTCCTCTTGTACTTAAGTCGGCATTGTGCCTTTTGTATTAAGTTCGGATGCAAATTCTGTGTTTCATCGTCAATAAGAAGGTCCAAGGGATACAGTAAACCTGAAGTGAAGCATCGGAATCTAAAACTGGACTCACAGGTGAGGTTCAAATCATAGAGAGTTAGAGTGTCGGTCCTCTTGTACTTAAGTCGGCATTGTGCATTTCGTATTAAATTCGGATGCAATTTCTGTGTTTCATCGTCAATAAGAAGGTCCAAGGAATACAGTAAACCTGAAGTGAAGCATCGGAATCTAAAACTGGTCTCACAGGAGTGGTTCAAATAATAGAAAGTTAGAGTGTCAGTCCTCATGTACTTAAGTCGGCATTGTGCCTTTTGTATTAAATTCGGATGCAATTTCTGTGTTTCATCGTCAATAAGAAGGTCCAAGGGATACAGAAAACCTGAAGTGAAGCATCGGAATCTAAAACTGGAATCACAGGACAGGTTCAAATCAAAGAAAGTTAGAGTGTCAGTCCTCTTGTACTTAAGTCGGCATTGTGCCTTTTGTATTAAATTCGGATGCAATTTCTGTGTTTCATCGTCAATAAGAAGGTCCAAGGGATACAGTAAACATGAAGTGAAGCATCGGAATCTAAAACTGGACTCACAGGAGTGGTTCAAATCATAGAAACTTAGAGTGTCAGTCCTCTTGTACTTAAGTCGGCATTGCGCCTTTTGTATTAATTTCGGATGCAATTTCTGTGTTTCATCGTCAATAAGAATGTCCAAGGGATACAGTAAACCTGAAGTGAAGCCTCGGCAACAAAAACAGGAATCACAGGAGAGGTTCAAATCATAGAAAGTTAGAGTGTCAGACCTCTTATACTGAAGTCGGCATTGTGCCTTTTGTATTAAATTCGGACGCAATTTCTGTGTTTCATCGTCAATAAGAAGGTCCAAGGGATACAGTAAATCTGAAGTGAAGCATCGGAATCTAAAACAGGACTCACAGGAGAGGTTCAAATCATAGAAAGTTAGAGTGTCAGTCCTCTTGTACTTAAGCCGGCATTGTGCCATTTGTATTAAATTCGGATGCAATTTCTGTGTTTCATCGTCAATAAGAAGGTCCAAGGGATACAGTAATCCTGAAGTAAAGCATCGGAATCTAAAACTGGACTCACGGGAGAGGTTCAAATCATAGAAAGTTAGAGTGTCAGTCCTCTTGTACTTAAGTCGGCATTGTGCCTTTTGTATTAAATTCGGATGCAATTTCTGTGTTTCATCGTCAATAAAAGGTCCAAGGGATACAGTAAACCTGAAGTGAAGCATCGGAATCTATAACTGGCGTCACAGGAGTGGTTCAAATCATAGAAAGTTAGAGTGTCTGTCCTCTTGTACTTAAGTCGGCATTCTGCCTTTTGTATTAATTTCGGATGCAATTTCTGTGTTTCATGGTCAATAAGAAGGTCCAAGGGATACAGTAAACCTGAAGTGAAGCATCGGAATCTAAAACCGGACTCACAGAAGGGGTTCAAATCAGAGAAAGTTAGAGTGTCAGTCCTCTTGTACTTAAGTCGGCATTGTGCCTTTTAGATTAAATTCGCATGCAATTTCTGTGTTTCATCGTCAATAAGAAGTTCCAAGGGATACAGTAAACTTGAAGTGAAGCATCGGAATCTAAAACTGGAATCACAGGAGAGGTTCAAATCATAGAAAGTTAGAGTGTCAGTCCTCTTGTACTTAAGCCGGCATTGTGCCTTTTGTATGAAATTGGGATGCATTTTCTGTTTTTCATCGTCAATAAGAAGGTCCAAAAGATACAGTAAACCTGAAGTGAAGCATCGGAATCTAAAACTGGACTCACAGGAGTGGTTCAAATCATAGAAATTTCGAGTGTCAGTCCTCTTGTACTTAAGTCGGCATTGTGCCTTTTGTATTAATTTCGGATGCAATTTCTGTGTTTCATCGTCAATAAGTAGGTCCAAGGGATACAGTAAACCTGCAGTGAAGCCTCGGCAACAAAAACTGGACTCACAGGAGAGGTTCAAATCATAGAACTTTAGAGTGCCAGTCCTCTTGTACTTAAGTCGGCATTGTGCCTTTTGTATTAAATTCGAACGCAATTTCTGTGTTTCATTGTCAATAATAAGGTCCAAGGGATGCAGTAAATCAGAAGTGAAGCATCGGAATCTAAAACTGGACTCACAGGAGTGGTTCAAATCATAGAAAGTTATAGTGTCAGTCCTCTTGTACTTAAGTCGGCATTGTGCCTTTTGTATTAAATTCGGATGCAATTTCTGTGTTTCATCGTCTATAAGAATGTCCATGGGATAAAGTAAACTTGAAGTGAAGCATCGGAATCTAAAACTGGAATCACAGGAGAGGTTTAAATCGTAGAAAGTTAGAGTGCCAGTCCTCTTGTACTTAAGCCGGCATTGTGCCTTTTGTATTAAATTCGGATGCAATTTCTGTGTTTCATCAGCAATAAGTAGGTCCAAGGGATACAGTAAACCTGAAGTGAAGCATCGGAATCTAAAACTGGACTCACAGGGGAGGTTCAAGTCATAGAAAGTTAGAGTGTCAGTCCTCTTGTCTTTAAGCCGGCATTGTGCATTTTGTATTAAATTCGGATGCAATTTCTGTGTTTCATCGTCAATAAGAAGGTCCAAGGGATACAGTAAACCTGAAGTGAAGCATCGGAATCTAAAACTGGACTCACAGGAGAGGTTCAAATCATAGAAAGTTAGAGTGTCAGTCCTCCTGTACTTAAGTCGGCATTGTGCGTTTTGTATTAAATTCGGATGCAATTTCTGTGTTTCATCGTCAATAAGAAGGTCCAAGGGATACAGTAAACCTGAAGTGAAGCATCGGAATCTAAAACTGACCTCACAGGAGTGGTTCAAATCATAGAAAGTTAGAGTGTCTGTCCTCTTGTACTTAAGTCGGCATTGTGCCTTTTGTATTAATTTCGGATGCAATATCTGTGTTTCATCGTCAATAAGAAGGTCCAAGGGATACAGTAAACCTGAAGTGAAGCATCGGAATCTAAAACTGGCCTCACAGGAGTGGTTCAAATCATAGAAAATTAGAATGTCTGTCCTATTGTACTTAAGTCGGCATTGTGCCTTTTGTATTAATTTCGGATGCAATTTCTGTGATTCATCGTCAATAAGAAGGTCCTAGGGATACAGTAAACCTGAAGTGAAGCATCGGAATCTAAAACTGGACTCACAGGTGAGGTTCAAATCGTAAAGAGTTAGAGTGTCGGTCCTCTTGTACTTAAGTCGGCATTGTGCATATTGTGTTAAATTCGGATGCAATTTCTGTGTTTCATCGTCAATAAGAACGTCCAAGGGATACAGTAAACCTGAAGTGAAGCATCGGAATCTAAAACTGGTCTCACAGGAGAGGTTCAAATAATAGGAAGTTAGAGTGTCAGTCCTCTTGTACTTAAGTCGGCATTGTGCCTGTTGTATTAAATTCGGATGCAATTTCTGTGTTTCATCGTCAATAAGAAGGTCCAAGGGATACAGAAAACCTGAAGTGAAGCATCGGAATCTAAAACTGGAATCACAGGATAGGTTCAAATCAAAGAAATTTAGAGTGTCAGTCCTCTTGTACCTAAGTCGGCATTGTGCCTTTTGTATGAAATTCGGATGCAATTTCTGTTTTTCATCGTCAATAAGAAGGTCCAAAAGATACAGTAAACCTGAAGTGAAGCATCTGAATCTAAAACTGGACTCACAGGAGTGGTTCAAATCATAGAAATTTCGAGTGTCAGTCCTCTTGTACTTAAGTCGGCATTGTGCCTTTTGTATTAAATTCGGATGCAATTTCTGTGTTTCATCGTCAATAAGAAGGTCCAAGGGATACAGAAAACCTGAAGTGAAGCATCGGAATCTAAAACTGGTCTCACAGGAGTGGTTCAAATCAAAGAAAGTTAGAGTGTCAGTCCTCTTGTACATAAGTCGGCATTGTGCCTTTTGTATTAAATTCGGATGCAATTTCTGTGTTTCATCGTCAATAAGAAGGTCCAAGGGATACAGTAAACCTGAAGTGAAGCATCGGAATCTAAAACTGGACTCCCAGGAGTGGTTCAAATCATTGAAACTTAGAGTGTTAGTCCTCTTGTACTTAAGTCGGCATTGCGCCTTTTGTATTAATTTCGGATGCAATTTCTGTGTTTCATCGTCAATAAGAATGTCCAAGGGATACAGTAAACCTGAAGTGAAGCCTCGGCAACAAAAACTGGAATCACAGGAGAGGTTCAAATCATAGAAAGTTAGAGTGTCAGACCTCTTGTACTTAAGTCGGCATTGTGCCTTTTGTATTAAATTCGGACGCAATTTCTGTGTTTCATCGTCAATAAGAAGGTCCAAGGGATACAGTAAATCTGAAGTGAAGCATCGGAATCTAAAACAGGACTCACAGGAGCGGTTCAAATCATAGAAAGTTAGAGTGTCAGTCCTCTTGTACTTAAGCCGGCATTGTGCCATTTGTATTAAATTCGGATGCAATTTCTGTGTTTCATCGTTAATAAGAAGGTCCAAGGGATACAGTAATCCTGAAGTAAAGCATCGGAATCTAAAACTGGACTCACGGGAGAGGTTCAAATCATAGAAAGTTAGAGTGTCAGTCCTCTTGTACTTAAGTCATCATTGTGCTTTTTGTATTAAATTCGGATGCAATTTCTGTGTTTCATCGTCAATAAAAGGTCCAAGGGATACAGTAAACCTGAAGTGAAGCATCGGAATCTAAAACTGGACTCACAGGAGTGGTTCAAATCGTAGAAATTTCGAGTGTCAGTCCTCTTGTACTTAAGTCGGCATTGTGCCTTTTGTAGTAATTTTGGATGCAATTTCTGTGTTTCATCGTCAATAAGTAGGTCCAAGGGATACAGTAAACCTCCAGTGAAGCCTCGGCAACAAAAACTGGACTCACAGGAGAGGTTCAAATCATAGAACTTTAGAGTGCCAGTCCTCTTGTATTTAAGTCGGCATTGTGCCTTTTGTATTAAATTCGGACGCAATTTCTGTGTTTCATTGTCAATAAGAAGGTCCAAGGGATGCAGTAAATCAGAAGTGAAGCATCGGAATCTAAAACTGGACTCACAGGAGTGGTTCAAATCATAGAAAGTTATAGTGTCAGTCCTCTTGTACTTAAGTCGGCATTGTGCCTTTTGTATTAAATTCGGATGCAATTTCTGTGTTTCATCGTCAATAAGAATGTCCATGGGATAAAGTAAACTTGAAGTGAAGCGTCGGAATCTAAAACTGGAATCACAGGAGAGGTTCAAATCGTAGAAAGTTAGAGTGCCAGTCCTCTTGTACTTAAGCCGGCATTGTGCCTTTTGTATTAAATTCGGATGCAATTTCTGTGTTTCATCAGCAGTAAGTAGGTCCAAGGGATACAGTAAACCTGAAGTGAAGCATCGGATTCTAAAACTGGACCCACAGGTGAGGTTCAAGTCATAGAAAGTTAGAGTGTCAGTCCTCTTGTCTTTAAGCCGGCATTGTGCATTTTGTATTAAATTCGGTTGCAATTTCTGTGTTTCATCGTCAATAAGAAGGTCCAAGGGATGCAGTAAACCTGAAGTGAAGCATCGGAATCTAAAACTGGACTCACAGGAGAGGTTCAAATCATAGAAAGTTAGAGTGTCAGTCCTCCTGTACTTAAGTCGGCATTGTGCCTTTTGTATTAAATTCGGATGCAATTTCTGTGTTTCATCGTCAATAAGAAGGTCCAAGGGATACAGTAAACCTGAAGTGAAGCATCGGAATCTAAAACTGGCCTCACAGGAGTGGTTCAAATCATAGAAAGTTAGAGTGTCTGTCCTCTTGTACTTAAGTCGGCATTGTGCCTTTTGTATTAATTTCGGATGCAATATCTGTGTTTCATCGTCAATAAGAAGGTCCAAGGGATACGGTACACCTGAAGTGAAGCATCGGAATCTAAAACTGGCCTCACAGGAGTGGTTCAAATCATAGAAAGTTAGAATGTCTGTCCTCTTGTACTTAAGTCGGCATTGTGCCTTTTGTATTAATTTCGGATGCAATTTCTGTGATTCATCGTCAATAAGAAGGTCCTAGGGATACAGTAAACCTGAAGTGAAGCATCGGAATCTAAAACTGGACTCACAGGTGAGGTTCAAATCGTAAAGGGTTAGAGTGTCGGTCCTCTTGTACTTAAGTCGGCATTGTGCATATTGTATTAAATTCGGATGCAATTTCTGTGTTTCATCGTCAATAAGAACGTCCAAGGGATACAGTAAACCTGAAGTGAAGCATCGGAATCTAAAACTGGTCTCACAGGAGAGGTTCAAATAATAGGAAGTTAGAGTGTCAGTCGTCTTGTACTTAAGTCGGCATTGTGCCTGTTGTATTAAATTCGGATGCAATTTCTGTGTTTTATCGTCAATAAGAAGGTCCAAGGGATACAGAAAACCTGAAGTGAAGCATCGGAATCTAAAACTGGAATCACAGGACAGGTTCAAATCAAAGAAAGTTAGAGTGTCATTCCTCTTGTACTTAAGTCGGCATTGTGCCTTTTGTATGAAATTCGGATGCAATTTCTGTTTTTCATCGTCAATAAGAATGTCCAAAAGATACAGTAAACCTGAAGTGAAGCATCGGAATCTAAACCTGGACTCACAGGAGTGGTTCAAATCATAGAAATTTCGAGTGTCATTCCTCTTGTACTTAAGTCGGCATTGTGCCTTTTGTATTAATTTCGGATGCAATTTCTGTGTTTCATCGTCAATAAGTAGGTCCAAGGGATACAGTAAACCTGCAGTGAAGCCTCGGCAACAAAAACTGGACTCACAGGAGAGGTTCAAATCATAGAACTTTAGAGTGCCAGTCCTCTTGTACTTAAGTCGGCATTGTGCCTTTTGTATTAAATTCGAACGCAATTTCTGTGTTTCATTGTCAATAATAAGGTCCAAGGGATGCAGTAAATCAGAAGTGAAGCATCGGAATCTAAAACTGGACTCACAGGAGTGGTTCAAATCATAGAAAGTTATAGTGTCAGTCCTCTTGTACTTAAGTCGGCATTGTGCCTTTTGTATTAAATTCGGATGCAATTTCTGTGTTTCATCGTCTATAAGAATGTCCATGGGATAAAGTAAACTTGAAGTGAAGCATCGGAATCTAAAACTGGAATCACAGGAGAGGTTTAAATCGTAGAAAGTTAGAGTGCCAGTCCTCTTGTACTTAAGCCGGCATTGTGCCTTTTGTATTAAATTCGGATGCAATTTCTGTGTTTCATCAGCAATAAGTAGGTCCAAGGGATACAGTAAACCTGAAGTGAAGCATCGGAATCTAAAACTGGACTCACAGGGGAGGTTCAAGTCATAGAAAGTTAGAGTGTCAGTCCTCTTGTCTTTAAGCCGGCATTGTGCATTTTGTATTAAATTCGGATGCAATTTCTGTGTTTCATCGTCAATAAGAAGGTCCAAGGGATACAGTAAACCTGAAGTGAAGCATCGGAATCTAAAACTGGACTCACAGGAGAGGTTCAAATCATAGAAAGTTAGAGTGTCAGTCCTCCTGTACTTAAGTCGGCATTGTGCGTTTTGTATTAAATTCGGATGCAATTTCTGTGTTTCATCGTCAATAAGAAGGTCCAAGGGATACAGTAAACCTGAAGTGAAGCATCGGAATCTAAAACTGACCTCACAGGAGTGGTTCAAATCATAGAAAGTTAGAGTGTCTGTCCTCTTGTACTTAAGTCGGCATTGTGCCTTTTGTATTAATTTCGGATGCAATATCTGTGTTTCATCGTCAATAAGAAGGTCCAAGGGATACAGTAAACCTGAAGTGAAGCATCGGAATCTAAAACTGGCCTCACAGGAGTGGTTCAAATCATAGAAAATTAGAATGTCTGTCCTATTGTACTTAAGTCGGCATTGTGCCTTTTGTATTAATTTCGGATGCAATTTCTGTGATTCATCGTCAATAAGAAGGTCCTAGGGATACAGTAAACCTGAAGTGAAGCATCGGAATCTAAAACTGGACTCACAGGTGAGGTTCAAATCGTAAAGAGTTAGAGTGTCGGTCCTCTTGTACTTAAGTCGGCATTGTGCATATTGTATTAAATTCGGATGCAATTTCTGTGTTTCATCGTCAATAAGAACGTCCAAGGGATACAGTAAACCTGAAGTGAAGCATCGGAATCTAAAACTGGTCTCACAGGAGAGGTTCAAATAATAGGAAGTTAGAGTGTCAGTCCTCTTGTACTTAAGTCGGCATTGTGCCTGTTGTATTAAATTCGGATGCAATTTCTGTGTTTCATCGTCAATAAGAAGGTCCAAGGGATACAGAAAACCTGAAGTGAAGCATCGGAATCTAAAACTGGAATCACAGGATAGGTTCAAATCAAAGAAATTTAGAGTGTCAGTCCTCTTGTACTTAAGTCGGCATTGTGCCTTTTGTATGAAATTCGGATGCAATTTCTGTTTTTCATCGTCAATAAGAAGGTCCAAAAGATACAGTAAACCTGAAGTGAAGCATCTGAATCTAAAACTGGACTCACAGGAGTGGTTCAAATCATAGAAATTTCGAGTGTCAGTCCTCTTGTACTTAAGTCGGCATTGTGCCTTTTGTATTAAATTCGGATGCAATTTCTGTGTTTCATCGTCAATAAGAAGGTCCAAGGGATACAGAAAACCTGAAGTGAAGCATCGGAATCTAAAACTGGTCTCACAGGAGTGGTTCAAATCAAAGAAAGTTAGAGTGTCAGTCCTCTTGTACATAAGTCGGCATTGTGCCTTTTGTATTAAATTCGGATGCAATTTCTGTGTTTCATCGTCAATAAGAAGGTCCAAGGGATACAGTAAACCTGAAGTGAAGCATCGGAATCTAAAACTGGACTCCCAGGAGTGGTTCAAATCATTGAAACTTAGAGTGTTAGTCCTCTTGTACTTAAGTCGGCATTGCGCCTTTTGTATTAATTTCGGATGCAATTTCTGTGTTTCATCGTCAATAAGAATGTCCAAGGGATACAGTAAACCTGAAGTGAAGCCTCGGCAACAAAAACTGGAATCACAGGAGATGTTCAAATCATAGAAAGTTAGAGTGTCAGACCTCTTGTACTTAAGTCGGCATTGTGCCTTTTGTATTAAATTCGGACGCAATTTCTGTGTTTCATCGTCAATAAGAAGGTCCAAGGGATACAGTAAATCTGAAGTGAAGCATCGGAATCTAAAACAGGACTCACAGGAGCGGTTCAAATCATAGAAAGTTAGAGTGTCAGTCCTCTTGTACTTAAGCCGGCATTGTGCCATTTGTATTAAATTCGGATGCAATTTCTGTGTTTCATCGTTAATAAGAAGGTCCAAGGGATACAGTAATCCTGAAGTAAAGCATCGGAATCTAAAACTGGACTCACGGGAGAGGTTCAAATCATAGAAAGTTAGAGTGTCAGTCCTCTTGTACTTAAGTCATCATTGTGCTTTTTGTATTAAATTCGGATGCAATTTCTGTGTTTCATCGTCAATAAAAGGTCCAAGGGATACAGTAAACCTGAAGTGAAGCATCGGAATCTAAAACTGGACTCACAGGAGTGGTTCAAATCGTAGAAATTTCGAGTGTCAGTCCTCTTGTACTTAAGTCGGCATTGTGCCTTTTGTAGTAATTTTGGATGCAATTTCTGTGTTTCATCGTCAATAAGTAGGTCCAAGGGATACAGTAAACCTCCAGTGAAGCCTCGGCAACAAAAACTGGACTCACAGGAGAGGTTCAAATCATAGAACTTTAGAGTGCCAGTCCTCTTGTACTTAAGTCGGCATTGTGCCTTTTGTATTAAATTCGGACGCAATTTCTGTGTTTCATTGTCAATAAGAAGGTCCAAGGGATGCAGTAAATCAGAAGTGAAGCATCGGAATCTAAAACTGGACTCACAGGAGTGGTTCAAATCATAGAAAGTTATAGTGTCAGTCCTCTTGTACTTAAGTCGGCATTGTGCCTTTTGTATTAAATTCGGATGCAATTTCTGTGTTTCATCGTCAATAAGAATGTCCATGGGATAAAGTAAACTTGAAGTGAAGCATCGGA
Source organism: Schistocerca americana (assembly GCF_021461395.2). Taxonomy (NCBI): domain Eukaryota; kingdom Metazoa; phylum Arthropoda; class Insecta; order Orthoptera; family Acrididae; genus Schistocerca; species Schistocerca americana. The sequence continues at coordinate 106,557 of NW_025725989.1, read as the reverse complement.
ATCTAAAACTGGAATCACAGGAGAGGTTCAAATCGTAGAAAGTTAGAGTGCCAGTCCTCTTGTACTTAAGCCGGCATTGTGCCTTTTGTATTAAATTCGGATGCAATTTCTGTGTTTCATCAGCAGTAAGTAGGTCCAAGGGATACAGTAAACCTGAAGTGAAGCATCGGATTCTAAAACTGGACCCACAGGTGAGGTTCAAGTCATAGAAAGTTAGAGTGTCAGTCCTCTTGTCTTTAAGCCGGCATTGTGCATTTTGTATTAAATTCGGTTGCAATTTCTGTGTTTCATCGTCAATAAGAAGGTCCAAGGGATGCAGTAAACCTGAAGTGAAGCATCGGAATCTAAAACTGGACTCACAGGAGAGGTTCAAATCATAGAAAGTTAGAGTGTCAGTCCTCCTGTACTTAAGTCGGCATTGTGCCTTTTGTATTAAATTCGGATGCAATTTCTGTGTTTCATCGTCAATAAGAAGGTCCAAGGGATACAGTAAACCTGAAGTGAAGCATCGGAATCTAAAACTGGCCTCACAGGAGTGGTTCAAATCATAGAAAGTTAGAGTGTCTGTCCTCTTGTACTTAAGTCGGCATTGTGCCTTTTGTATTAATTTCGGATGCAATATCTGTGTTTCATCGTCAATAAGAAGGTCCAAGGGATACGGTACACCTGAAGTGAAGCATCGGAATCTAAAACTGGCCTCACAGGAGTGGTTCAAATCATAGAAAGTTAGAATGTCTGTCCTCTTGTACTTAAGTCGGCATTGTGCCTTTTGTATTAATTTCGGATGCAATTTCTGTGATTCATCGTCAATAAGAAGGTCCTAGGGATATAGTAAACCTGAAGTGAAGCATCGGAATCTAAAACTGGACTCACAGGTGAGGTTCAAATCGTAAAGAGTTAGAGTGTCGGTCCTCTTGTACTTAAGTCGGCATTGTGCATATTGTATTAAATTCGGATGCAATTTCTGTGTTTCATCGTCAATAAGAACGTCCAAGGGATACAGTAAACCTGAAGTGAAGCATCGGAATCTAAAACTGGTCTCACAGGAGAGGTTCAAATAATAGGAAGTTAGAGTGTCAGTCGTCTTGTACTTAAGTCGGCATTGTGCCTGTTGTATTAAATTCGGATGCAATTTCTGTGTTTCATCGTCAATAAGAAGGTCCAAGGGATACAGAAAACCTGAAGTGAAGCATCGGAATCTAAAACTGGAATCACAGGACAGGTTCAAATCAAAGAAAGTTAGAGTGTCATTCCTCTTGTACTTAAGTCGGCATTGTGCCTTTTGTATGAAATTCGGATGCAATTTCTGTTTTTCATCGTCAATAAGAATGTCCAAAAGATACAGTAAACCTGAAGTGAAGCATCGGAATCTAAACCTGGACTCACAGGAGTGGTTCAAATCATAGAAATTTCGAGTGTCATTCCTCTTGTACTTAAGTCGGCATTGTGCCTTTTGTATTAAATTCGGATGCAATTTCTGTGTTTCATCGTCAATAAGAAGGTCCAAGGGATACAGAAAACCTGAAGTGAAGCATCGGAATCTAAAACTGGTCTCACAGGAGTGGTTCAAATCAAAGAAAGTTAGAGTGTCAGTCCTCTTGTACATAAGTCGGCATTGTGCCTTTTGTATTAAATTCGGATGCAATTTCTGTGTTTCATCGTCAATAAGAAGGTCCAAGGGATACAGTAAACCTGAAGTGAAGCATCGGAATCTAAAACTGGACTCACAGGAGTGGTTCAAATCATAGAAACTTAGAGTGTCAGTCCTCTTGTACTTAAGTCGGCATTGCGCCTTTTGTATTAATTTCGGATGCAATTTCTGTGTTTCATCGTCAATAAGAACGTCCAAGGGATACAGTAAACCTGAAGTGAAGCCTCGGCAACAAAAACTGGAATCACAGGAGAGGTTCAAATCATAGAAAGTTAGAGTGTCAGTCCTCTTGTACTTAAGCCGGCATTGTGCCTTTTGTATGAAATTCGGATGCAATTTCTATTTTTCATCGTCAATAAGAAGGTCCAAAAGATACAGGAAACCTGAAGTTAAGCATCGGAATCTAAAACTGGACTCACAGGAGTGGTTCAAATCATAGAAATTTCGAGTGTCAGTCCTCTTGTACTTAAGTCGGCATTGTGCCTTTTGTATTAATTTCGGATGCAATTTCTGTGTTTCATCGTCAATAAGAAGGTCCAAGGGATACAGTAAACCTGAAGTGAAGCATCGGAATCTAAAACCGGACTCACAGAAGGGGTTCAAATCAGAGAAAGTTAGAGTGTCAGTCCTCTTGTACTTAAGTCGGCATTGTGCCTTTTAGATTAAATTCGCATGCAATTTCTGTGTTTCATCGTCAATAAGAAGGTCCAAGGGATACAGTAAACTTGAAGTGAAGCATCGGAATCTAAAACTGGAATCACAGGAGAGGTTCAAATCATAGAAAGTTAGAGTGTCAGTCCTCTTGTACTTAAGCCGGCATTGTGCCTTTTGTATGAAATTCGGATGCAATTTCTGTTTATCACCGTCAATAAGAAGGTCCAAAAGATACAGGAAACCTGAAGTTAAGCATCGGAATCTAGAACTGGACTCACAGGAGTGGTTCAAATCATAGAAATTTCGAGTGTCAGTCCTCTTGTACTTAAGTCGGCATTGTGCCTTTTGTATTAATTTCGGATGCAATTTCTGTGTTTCATCGTCAATAAGTAGGTCCAAGGGATACAGTAAACCTGCAGTGAAGCCTCGGCAACAAAAACTGGACTCAGAGGAGAGGTTCAAATCATAGAACTTTAGAGTGCCAGTCCTCTTGTACTTAAGTCGGCATTGTGCCTTTTGTGTTAAATTCGGACGCAATTTCTGTGTTTCATTGTCAATAAGAAGGTCCAAGGGATGCAGTAAATCAGAAGTGAAGCATCGGAATCTAAAACTGGACTCACAGGAGTGGTTCAAATCATAGAAAGTTATAGTGTCAGTCCTCTTGCACTTAAGTCGGCATTGTGCCTTTTGTATTAAATTCGGATGCAATTTCTGTGTTTCATCGTCAATAAGAATGTCCATGGGATAAAGTAAACTTGAAGTGAAGCATCGGAATCTAAAACTGGAATCACAGGAGAGGTTCAAATCGTAGAAAGTTAGAGTGCCAGTCCTCTTGTACTTAAGCCGGCATTGTGCCTTTTGTATTAAATTCGGATGCAATTTCTGTGTTTCATCAGCAAGAAGTAGGTCCAAGGGATACAGTAAACCTGAAGTGAAGCATCGGAATCTAAAACTGGACTCACAGGAGAGGTTCAAGTCATAGAAAGTTAGAGAGTCAGTCCTCTTGTACTTAAGCCGGCATTGTGCATTTTGTATTAAATTCGGATGCAATTTCTGTGTTTCATCGTCAATAAGAAGGTCCAAGGGATACAGTAAACCTGAAGTGAAGCATCGGAATCAAAAACTGGACTCACAGGAGAGGTTCAAATCATAGAAAGTTAGAGTGTCAGTCCTCCTGTACTTAAGTCGGCATTGTGCCTTTTGTATTAAATTCGGATGCAATTTCTGTGTTTCATCGTCAATAAGAAGGTCCAAGGGATACAGTAAACCTGAAGTGAAGCATCGGAATCTAAAACTGGACTCACAGGAGTGGTTCAAATCATAGAAAGTTAGAGTGCCTGTCCTCTTGTACTTAAGTCGGCATTGTGCCTTTTGTATTAATTTCGGATGCAATATTAGTGTTTCATCGTCAATAAGAAGGTCCAAGGGATACAGTAAACCTGAAGTGAAGCATCGGAATCTAAAACTGGCCTCACAGGAGTGGTTCAAATCATAGAAAGTTAGAATGTCTGTCCTCCTGTACTTAAGTCGGCTTTGTGCCTTTTGTATTAATTTCGGATGCAATTTCTGTGATTCATCGTCAATAAGAAGGTCCTAGGGATACAGTAAACCAGAAGTGAAGCATCGGAATCTAAAACTGGACTCACAGGTGAGGTTCAAATCGTAGAGAGTTAGAGTGTCGGTCCTCTTGTACTTAAGTCGGCATTGTGCGTATTGTATTAAATTCGGATGCAATTTCTGTGTTTCATCGTCAATAAGAACGTCCAAGGGATACAGTAAACCTGAAGTGAAGCATCGGAATCTAAAACTGGTCTCACAGGAGAGGTTCAAATAATAGGAAGTTAGAGTGTCAGTCCTCTTGTACTTAAGTCGGCATTGTGCCTGTTGTATTAAATTCGGATGCAATTTCTGTGTTTCATCGTCAATAAGAAGGTCCAAGGGATACAGAAAACCTGAAGTGAAGCATCGGAATCTAAAACTGGAATCACAGGACAGGTTCAAATCAAAGAAAGTTAGAGTGTCAGTCCTCTTGTACTTAAGTCGGCATTGTGCCTTTTGTATGAAATTCGGATGCAATTTCTGTTATTCATCGTCAATAAGAAGGTCCAAAAGATACAGTAAACCTGAAGTGAAGCATCGGAATCTAAAACTGGACTCACAGGAGTGGTTCAAAACATAGAAATTTCGAGTGTCAGTCCTCTTGTACTTAAGTCGTCATTGTGCCTTTTGTATTAATTTCGGATGCAATTTCTGTGTTTCATCGTCAATAAGAAGGTCCAAGGGATACAGTAAACCTGCAGTGAAGCCTCGGCAACAAAAACTGGACTCACAGGAGAGGTTCAAATCATAGAACTTTAGAGTGCCAGTCCTCTTGTACTTACGTCGGCATTGTGCCTTTTGTATTAAATTCGGATGCAATTTCTGTGTTTCATCGTCAATAAGAAGGTCCAAGGGATACAGTAAACCTGAAGTGAAGCATCGGAATCTAAAACTGGACTCACAGGAGAGGTTCAAATCATAGAAAGTTAGAGTGTCAGTCCTCCTGTACTGAAGTCGGCATTGTGCCTTTTGTATTAGATTCGGATGCAATTTATGTGTATCATCGTCAATAAGAATGTCCATGGGATAAAGTAAACTTGAAGTGAAGCATCGGAATCTAAAACTGGAATCACAGGAGAGGTTCAAATCATAGAAAGTTAGAGTGTCAGTCCTCTTGTACTTAAGCCGGCATTGTGCCTTTTGTATTAAATTCGGATGCAATTTCTGTGTTTCATCGTCAATAAGAAGGTCCAAGGGATACAGTAAACCTGAAGTGAAGCATCGGAATCTAAAACTGGACTCACAGGAGAGGTTCAAATCATAGAAAGTTAGAGTGTCAGTCCTCCTGTACTGAAGTCGGCATTGTGCCTTTTGTATTAGATTCGGATTCAATTTCTGTGTTTCATCGTCAATAAGAAGGTCCAAGGGATACAGTAAACCTGAAGTGAAGCATCGGAATCTAAAACTGGCCTCACAGGAGTGGTTCAAATCATAGAAAGTTAGAGTGTCTGTCCTCTTGTACTTAAGTCGGCATTGTGCCTTTTGTATTAATTTCGGATGCAATATCTGTGTTTCATCGTCAATAAGAAGGTCCTAGGGATACAGTAAACCTCAAGTGAAGCATCGGAATCTAAAACTGGACTCACAGGTGAGGTTCAAATCATAGAGAGTTAGAGTGTCGGTCCTCTTGTACTTAAGTCGGCATTGTGCATTTTGTATTAAATTCGGATGCAATTTCTGTGTTTCATCGTCAATAAGAACGTCCAAGGGATACAGTAAACCTGAAGTGAAGCATCGGAATCTAAAACTGGTATCACAGGAGAGGTTCAAATAATAGAAAGTTAGAGTGTCAGTCCTCTTGTACTTAAGTCGGCATTGTGCCTTTTGTATTAAATTCGGATGCAATTTCTGTGTTTCATCGTCAATAAGAAGGTCCAAGGGATACAGAAAACCTGAAGTGAAGCATCGGAATCTAAAACTGGAATCACAGGACAGGTTCAAATCAAAGAAAGTTAGAGTGTCAGTCCTCTTGTACTTAAGTCGGCATTGTGCCTTTTGTATTAAATTCGGATGCAATTTCTGTGTTTCATCGTCAATAAGAATGTCCAAGGGATACAGTAAACGTGAAGTGAAGCATCGGAATCTAAAGCTGGACTCACAGGAGAGGTTCATATCATAGAAACTTAGAGTGTCAGTCCTCGTGTACTTAAGTCGGCATTGCGCCTTTTGTATTAATTTCGGATGCAATTTCTGTGTTTCATCATCAATAAGAAGGTCCAAGGGATACAGTAAACCTGAAGTGAAGCCTCGGCAACAAAAACTGGAATCACAGGAGAGGTTCAAATCAAAGAAAGTTAGAGTGTCAGACCTCTTGTACTTAAGTCGGCATTGTGCCTTTTGTATTAAATTCGGACGCAATTTCTGTGTTTCATGGTCAATAAGAAGGTCCAAGGGATACAGTAAATCTGAAGTGAAGCATCGGAATCTAAAACAGGACTCACAGGAGAAGTTCAAATCATAGAAAGTTAGAGTGTCAGTCCTCTTGTACTTAAGCCGGCATTGTGCCTTTTGTATTAAATTCGGATGCAATTTCTGTGTTTCATCGTCAATAAGAAGGTCCAAGGGATACAGTAACCCTGAAGTGAAGCATCGGAATCTAAAACTGCACTCACGGGAGAGGTTCAAATCATCGAAAGTTAGAGTGTCAGTCCTCTTGTACTTAAGTCGGCATTGTGCCTTTTGTATTAAATTCGGATGCAATTTCTGTATCTCATCGTCAATAAGAAGGTCCAAGGGATACAGTAAACTTGAAGTGAAGAATCGGAATCTAAAACTGGAATCACAGGAGAGGTTCAAATCAAAGAAAGTTAGAGTGTCAGTCCTCTTGTACATATGCCGGCATTGTGCCTTTTGTATGAAATTCGGATGCAATTTCTGTTTTTCATCGTCAATAAGAAGGTCCAAAAGATACAGTAAACCTGAAGTGAAGCATCGGAATCTAAAACTGGACTCACAGGAGTGGTTCAAATCATAGAAAGTTCGAGTGTCAGTCCTCTTGTACTTAAGTCGGCATTGTGCCTTTTGTATTAATTTCGGATGCAATTTCTGTGTTTCATCGTCAATAAGAAGGTCCAAGGGATACAGTAAACCTGCAGTGAAGCCTCGGCAACAAAAACTGGACTCACAGGAGAGGTTCAAATCAAAGCACTTTAGAGTGCCAGTCCTCTTGTACTTAAGTCGGCATTGTGCCTTTTGTATTAAATTCGGACGCAATTTCTGTGTTTCATCGTCAATAAGAAGGTCCAAGGGATGCAGTAAATCAGAAGTGAAGCATCGGAATCTAAAACTGGACTGACAGGAGTGGTTCAAATCATAGAAAGTTAGAGTGTCAGTCCTGTTGTACTTAAGTCGGCATTGAGCATTTTGTATTAAATTCGGATGCAATTTCTGTGTTTCATCGTCAATAGGAATGTCCATGGGATAAAGTAAACTTGAAGTGAAGCATCGGAATCTAAAACTGGAATCACAGGAGAGGTTCAAATCATAGAAAGTTAGAGTGTCAGTCCTCTTGTACATAAGCCGGCATTGTGCCTTTTGTATTAAATTCGGATGCAATTTCTGTGTTTCATCAGCAATATGTAGGTCCAAGGGATACAGTAAACCTGAAGTGAAGCATCGGAATCTAAAACTGGACTCACAGGAGTGGATCAAATCATAGAATCTTAGAGTGTCAGTCGTCTTGTACTTAAGTCGGCACCGTGCCTTTTGTATTAAATTCGGATGCAATTTCTGTGTTTCATCGTCAACAAGAAGGTCCAAGGGATATAGAAAACCTGAAGAGAAGCATCGGAATCTAAAACTGCAATCACAGGACAGGTTCAAATCAAAGAAAGATAGAGTGTCAGTCCTCTTGTACTTAAGTCGGCATTGTGCCTTTTGTATTAAATTCGGATGCAATTTCTGTGTTTCATCGTCAATAAGAAGGTCCAAGTGATACAGTAAACCTGAAGTGAAGCATCGGAATCTAAAACTGGACTCACAGGAGAGGTTCTAATCATAGAAACTTAGAGTTTCAGTCCTCGTGTACTTAAGTCGGCATTCCGCATTTTGTATTAATTTCGGATGCTATTTCTGTGTTTCATCGTCAATAAGAAGGTCCAAGGGATACAGTAAACCTGAAGTGAAGCCTCGGCAACAAAAACTGGAATCACAGGAGAGGTTCAAATCATAGAAAGTTAGAGTGTCAGACCTCTTGTACTTAAGTCGGCTTTGTGCCTTTTGTGTTAAATTCGGACGCAATTTCTGTGTTTCATCGTCAATAAGAAGGTCCAAGGGATTCAGTAAATCTGAAGTGAAGCATCGGAATCTAAAACAGGACTCACAGGAGAAGTTCAAATCATAGAAAGTTAGAGTGTCAGTCCTCTTGTACTTAAGCCGGCATTGTGCCTTTTGTATTAAATTCGGATGCAATTTCTGTGTTTCATCGTCAATAAGAAGGTCCAAGGGATGCAGTAAACCTGAAGTGAAGCATCGGAATCTAAAACTGAACTCACGGGAGAGGTTCAAATCATAGAAAGTTAGAGTGTCAGTCCTCTTGTCCTTAAGTCGGCATTGTGCCTTTTGTATTAAATTCGGATGCAATTTCTGTGTTTCATCGTCAATAAAAGGTCCAAGGGATACAGTAAACCTAAAATGAAGCATCGGAATCTAAAACTGGCCTCACAGGTGTGGTTCAAATCATAGAAAGTTAGAGTGTCTGTCCTCTTGTACTTAAGTCGGCATTGTGCCTTTTGTATTAATTTCGGATGCAATTTCTGTGTTTCATGGTCAATAAGAAGGTCCAAGGGATACAGTAAACCTGAAGTGAAGCATCGGAATCTAAAACCGGACTCACAGAAGAGGTTCAAGTCAGAGAAAGTTAGAGTGTCAGTCCTCTTGTACTTAAGTCGGCAATGTGCCTTTTGTATTAAATTCGGATGCAATTTCTGTGTTTCATCGTCAATAAGAAGGTCCAAGGGATACATTAAACTTGAAGTGAAGCATCGGAATCTAAAACTGGAATCACAGGAGAGGTTCAAATAATTGAAAGTTAGATTGTCAGTCCTCTTGTACTTAAGCCGGCATTGTGCCTTTTGTATGAAATTCGGAAGCAATTTCTGTTTCTCATCGTCAATAAGAAGGTCCAAAAGATACAGTAAACCTGAAGTGAAACATCGGAATCTAAAACTGGACTCACAGGAGTGGTTCAAATCATAGAAAGTTCGAGTGATAGTCCTCTTGTACTTAAGTCGGCATTGTGCCTTTTGTATTAATTTCGGTTGCAATTTCTGTGTTTCATGGTCAATAAGAAGGTCCAAGGAATACAGTAAACCTGCAGTGAAGCCTCGGCAACAAAAACTGGACTCACAGGAGAGGTTCAAATCATAGAACTTTAGAGTGCCAGTCCTCTTGTACTTAAGTCGGCATTGTGCCTTTTGTATTAAATTCGGACGCAATTTCTGTGTTTCATCGTCAATAAGAAGGTCCAAGGGATGCAGTAAATCAGAAGTGAAGCATCGGAATCTAAAACTGGACTCACAGGAGTGGTTCAAATCATAGAAAGTTAGAGTGTCAGTCCTCTTGTACTTAAGTCGGCATTGAGCATTTTGTATTAAATTCGGATGCAATTTCTGTGTTTCATCGTCAATAAGAATGTCCATGGGATAAAGTAAACTTGAAGTGAAGCATCGGAATCTTAAACTGGAATCACAGGAGAGGTTCAAATCATAGGAAGTTAGAGTGTCAGTCCTCTTGTACTTAAGCCGGCATTGTGCCTTTTGTATTAAATTCGGATGCAATTTCTGTGTTTCATCAGCAATAAGTAGGTCCAAGGGATACAGTAAACCTGAAGTGAAGCATCGGAATCTAAAACTGGACTCACAGGAGTGGTTCAAATCATAGCAACTTAGAGTGTCAGTCGTCTTGTACTTAAGTCGGCACCGTGCCTTTTTTATTAAATTCGTATGCAATTTCTGTGTTTCATTGTCAATAAGAAGGTCTAAGGGATACAGTAAACTTGAAGTGAAGCATCGGAATCTAAAACTGGAATCACAAGGAGAGGTTCAAATCATAGAAAGTAAGAGTGTCAGTCTCTTGTACTTAAGCCGGTATTGTGCCATTTGTGTTAAATTCGGATGCAATTTCTGTGTTTCAGCTTCAATAAGAAAGTCCAAAAGATACAGTACACCTGAAGTGAAGCATCGGAATCTAAAACTGGACTCACAGGAGTGGTTCAAATCATAGAAAGTTCGAGTGTCAGTCCTCTTGTACTTATGTCGGCATTGTGCCTTTTGTATTAAATTCGGATGCAATTTCTGTGTTTCAGCTTCAATAAGAAGTTCCAAGGGATACAGTAAACCTGAAGTGAAGCCTCGGCAACAAAAACTGGACTCACAGGATAGGTTCAAATAATAGAACGTTAGAGTGTCAGTCCTCTTGTACTTAAGTCGGCATTGTGCCTTTTGTATTAAATTCGGCCGCAATTTCTGTGTTTCATCGTCAATAAGAAGGTCCAAGGGGTACAGTAAATCTGAAGCATCGGAATCTTAAACTGGACTAACAGCAGTGGTTCAAATCATAGAAAGTTACAGTGTCAGTCCTCTTGTACTTAAGTCGGCATTGTGCCTTTTGTATTAAATTCGGATGCAATTTCTGTGTTTCATCGTCAATAAGAAGGTCCAAGGGATACAGTAAACTTGAAGATAAGCATCGGAATCTAAAACTGGAATCACAGGAGAGGTTCAAATCATAGAAAGTGTGAATGTCAGTCCTCTTGTACTTAAGCCGGCATTGTGCTCTTTGTATAAAATTCGGATGAAATTTCTGTGTTTCATCCTCAATACGAAGGTCCAAGGAATATTGTAAACCTGAAGTGAAGCATCGGAATCTATAACTGGATTCACAGGAGAGGTTGAAATCATTGAATGTTAGAGTGTCAGTGCTCTTGTACTTAAGTCGGCAATGTGCCTTTTGTATTAAATTCGGATGCATTTTCTGTGTTTCATCGTCAATAAGAAGGTCCAAGGGATACAGTAAACCTGAAGTGAAGCATCGGAAACTAAAACCTAACTCACAGGAGAGGTTCAAATCATAGAAACTTAGAGTGTCAGTCCTCTTATACTTACGTCGGCATTGTGCCTTTTGTATTAAATTCGGATGCAATGTCAGTGTTTCATCGTCATTAAGAAGGTCCAAGGTATACAGTAAACCTGAAGTGAAGCATCGGAATCTAAAAGTGGACTCACAGCTGAGGTTCAAATCATAGAAAGTTAGAGTGTCAGTCCTCTTGTACTTAAGTCGGCATTGTGCATTTTGTATTAAATTCGATTGCATTTTCTGTGTCTCATCGTCAATAAGAAGGTCCAAGAGATGCAGTAAACCTGAAGTGAAGCATCGGAATCTAAAACTGTACTCACAGGAGAGGTTCATATCATAGAAAGTTCGAGTGTCAGTCCTCTTGTACTTAAGTCGGCATTGTGCCTTTTGTATTAAATTCGGATGCATTTTCTGTGTTTCATCGTCAATAAGAAGGTCCAAGGGATACAGTAAACCTGAAGTGAAGCATCGGAATCTAAAACTGGACTCACAGGAGATTTTCATATTATAGAAAGTTAGAGTGTCAGTCCTCTTGTACTTAAGTCGGCATTGTGCTTTTGTATTAAATTCGGGTGCAATTTCTGTGTTTCATCGTCAATAAGAAGGTCCAAGGTATACAGTAAACCTGAAGTGAAGCATTGGAATCTAAAACTGGACTCACAGGTGCGGTTCAACTCATAGACAGTTAGAGTGTCAGTCCTCTTGTACTTAAGTCGGCATTGTGCCTTTTGTATTAAATTCGGATGCAATTTCTGTGTTTCATCGTCAATAAGAAGGTCCAAGGGATACTGTAAACCTGAAGTGAAACATCGGAATCTAAAACTGGACTCACAGGAGAGGTTCAAATAATAGTAAGTTAGAGTGTCAGTCCTCTTGTACTTAAGTCGGCATTGGGCCTTTTGTATTAAATTCGGATGCAATTTCTGTGTTTCATCGTCAATAAGAAGGTCCAAGGGATACAGTAAACCTGAAGTGAAGCATCGGAATCTAAAACTGGACTCACAGGAGAGGTTCAAATCATAGAAATTTAGAGTGTCAGTCTTCTTGTACTTAAGCTGGCACTGTGCCTTTTGTATTAAATTTGTATGCAATTTCTGTGTTTCATTGTCAATAAGAAGGTCCAAGGGATTCAGTAAACCTGAAGTTAAGCATCGGAAATTAAAACCTGACTCACAGGAGAGGTTCAAATCATAGAAACTTAGAGTGTCAGTCCTCTTATACTTATGTCGGCATTGTGCCTTTTGTATTAAATTCGGATGCATTTTCTGTGTTTCATCGTCAATAAGAAGGTCCAAGGGATACAGTAAACCTGAAGTGAAGCATCGGAATCTAAAACTGGACTCACAGGAGAGGTTCATATTATAGAAAGTTAGAGTGTCAGTCCTCTTGTACTTAAGTCGGCATTGTGCCTTTTGTATTAAATTTGGATGCAATTTCTGTGTTTCATCGTCAATAAGAAGGTCCAAGGTATACAGTAAACCTGAAGTGAAGCATCGGAATCTAAAACTGGACTCACACGTGAGGTTCAAATCATAGAAAGTTAGAGTGTCAGTCCTCTTGTAGTTAAGTCGGCATTGTGCCTTTTGTATTAAATTCTGATGCAATTTCTGTGTTTCATCGTCAATAAGAAGGTCCAAGGGATACAGTAAACCTGAAGTGAAGCATCGGAATCTAAAGCTGGACTCACAAGAGAGGTTCAAATAATTGTAAGTTAGAGTGTCAGTCCTCTTGTACTTAAGTCGGCATTGTGCCTTTTGTATTAAATTCTTATGCAATTTCTGTGTTTCATCGTCAATAAGAAGGTCCAAGGGATACAGAAATCCTGAAGTGAAGAATCGGAATCTAAAACTGGACTCACAGGAGAGGTTCAAATCATAGAAAGTTAGAGTGTCAGTCTTCTTGTACTTAAGCCGGCACTGTGCCTTTTGTATTAAATTATGGTGCAATTTCTGTGTTTCATCGTCAATAAGAAGGTCCAAGGTATACAGTAAACCTGAAGTGAAGCATCGGAATCTAAAACTGGACTCACAGGTGCGGTTCAAATCATAGAAAGTTAGAGTGTCAGTCCTCTTGTACTTAAGTCGGCATTGTGCCTTTTGTATTAAATTCGGATGCAATTTCTGGTTTCATCGTCAATAAGAAGGTCCAAGGGATACAGTAAACCTGAAGTGAAATATCGGAATCTAAAACTTGCCTCACAGGAGTGGTTCAAATCATAGAAAGTTAGAGTGTCTGTCCTCTTGTACTTAAGTCGGCATTGTGCCTTTTGTATTAATTTCGGATGCAATTTCTGTGTTTCATCGTCAATAAGAAGGTCCAAGGAATACAGTAAACCTGAAGTGAAGCATCGGAATCTAAAACTGGACTCACAGGAGAGGTTCAAATCACAGAATGTTAGAGTGTCAGTGCTCTAGTACTTAAGTCGGCATTGTGCCTTTTGTATTAAATTCGGATGCAATTTCTGTGTTTCATCGTCAATAAGAAGGTCCAAGGGATACAGTAAAAATGAGCGAAGCATCGGAATCTAAAACTGGACTCACAGAAGAGGTTCAAATCAGAGAAAGTTAGAGTGTCAGTCCTCTTGTACTTAAGTCGGCATTGTGCCTTTTGTATTAAATTCGGATGCAATTTCTGTGTTTCATCGTCAATAAGAACGTCCAAGGGAAACAGTAAACCAGAAGTGAAGCATCGGATTCTAAGACTATCCTCACAGGAGTGATTAAATCATAAAAAGTTAGAGTGTCTGTCCTCTTGTACTTAAGTCGGCATTGTGCCTTTTGTATTAATTACGTATGCAATTTCTGTGTTTCATCGTCAATATGAAGGTCCAAGGAATACAGTAAACTTGAAGATAAGCATCGGAATCTAAAACTGGAATCACAGGAGAGGATCAAATCATAGAAAGTTAGAGTGGTTGTCCTCTTGTACTTAAGCCGGCATTGTGCTTTTTGTATTAAATTCGGATGAAATTTCTGTATTTCATCGTCAATACGAAGGTCCAAGGAATACAGTAAACCTGAAGTGAAGCATCGGAATCTAAAACTGGATTCACAGGAGAGGTTGAAATCATAGGATGTTAGAGTGTCAGTGCTCTTGTACTTAAGGCGGCATTGTGCCTTTTGTATTAAATTCGGATGCAATTTCTGTGTTTCATCGTCAATAAGAAGGTCCAAGAGATGCAGTAAACCTGAAGTGATGCATCGGAATCTAAAACTGTACTCACAGGAGAGGTTCATATCATAGAAAGTTCGAGTGTCAGTCCTCTTGTACTTAAGTCGGCATAGTGCCTTTTGTATTAAATTCGGATGCATTTTCTGTGTTTCATCGTCAATAAGAAGGTCCAAGGGATACAGTAAACCTGAAGTGAAGCATCGGAATCTAAAACTGGACTCACAGGAGATTTTCATATTATAGAAAGTTAGAGTGTCAGTCCTCTTGTACTTAAGTCGGCATTGTGCTTTTGTATTAAATTCGGATGCAATTTCTGTGTTTCATCGTCAATAAGAAGGTCCAAGGTATACAGTAAACCTGAAGTGAAGCATCGGAATCTAAAACTGGACTCACAGGTGCGGTTCAAATCATAGAAAGTTAGAGTGTCAGTCCTCTTGTACTTAAGTCGGCATTGTGCCTTTTGTATTAAATTCGGATGCAATTTCTGGTTTCATCGTCAATAAGAAGGTCCAAGGGATACAGTAAACCTGAAGTGAAATATCGGAATCTAAAACTTGCCTCACAGGAGTGGTTCAAATCATAGAAAGTTAGAGTGTCTGTCCGCTTGTACTTAAGTCGGCATTGTGCCTTTTGTATTAATTTCGGATGCAATTTCTGTGTTTCATCGTCAATAAGAAGGTCCAAGGGATACAGTAAACCTGAAGCGAAGCATCGGAATCTAAAACTGGACTCACAGAAGAGGTTCAAATCAGAGAAAGTTAGAGTGTCAGTCCTCTTGTACTTGAGTCGGCATTGTGCCTTTTGTATTAAATTCGGATGCAATTTCTGTGTTTCATCGTCAATAAGAAGGTCTAAGGGATACAGTAAACTTGAAGATAAGCATCGGAATCTAAAATTGGAATCACAGGAGAGGTTCAAATCATAGAAAGTTAGAGTGATAGTCCTCTTGTACTTAAGCCAGCATTGTGTTTTTGTATTAAATTCGGATGCAATTTCTGTGTTGCATCGTCAATAAGAATGTCCAAGGAATACAGTAAACCTGAAGTGAAGCATCGGAATCTAAAACTGGACTCACAGGAGAGGTTCAAATCATAGAATGTTAGAGTGTCAGTGCTCTAGTACTTAAGTCGGCATTGTGCCTTTTGTATTAAATTCGGATGCAATTTCTGTGTTTCATCGTCAATAAGAAGGTCCAAGGGATACAGTAAACATGAAGCGAAGCATCGGAATCTAAAACTGGACTCACAGAAGAGGTTCAAATCAGAGAAAGTTAGAGTGTCAGTCCTCTTGTACTTAAGTCGGCATTGTGCCTTTTGTATTAAATTCGGATGCAATTTCTGTGTTTCATCGTCAATAAGAAGGTCCAAGGGAAACAGTAAACCAGAAGTGAAGCATCGGATTCTAAGACTATCCTCACAGGAGTGGTTAAATCATAAAAAGTTAGAGTGTCTGTCCTCTTGTACTTAAGTCGGCATTGTGCCTTTTGTATTAATTACGTATGCAATTTCTGTGTTTCATCGTCAATATGAAGGTCCAAGGAATACAGTAAACTTGAAGATAAGCATCGGAATCTAAAACTGGAATCACAGGAGAGGATCAAATCATAGAAAGTTAGAGTGGTTGTCCTCTTGTACTTAAGCCGGCATTGTGCTTTTTGTATTAAATTTGGATGAAATTTCTGTATTTCATCGTCAATACGAAGGTCCAAGGAATACAGTAAACCTGAAGTGAAGCATCGGAATCTAAAACTGGATTCATAGGAGAGGTTGAAATCATAGAATGTTAGAGTGTCAGTGCTCTTGTACTTAAGGCGGCATTGTGCCTTTTGTATTAAATTCGGATGCAATTTCTGTGTTTCATCGTCAATAAGAAGGTCCAAGAGATGCAGTAAACCTGAAGTGAAGCATCGGAATCTAAAACTGGACTCACAGGAGAGGTTCATATTATAGAAAGTTAGAGTGTCAGTCCTCTTGTACTTAAGTCGGAATTGTGCTTTTGTATTAAATTCGGGTGCAATTTCTGTGTTTCATCGTCAATAAGAAGGTCCAAGGTATACAGTAAACCTGAAGTGAAGCATCGGAATCTAAAACTGGACTCACAGGTGCGGTTCAAATCATAGAAAGTTAGAGTGTCAGTCCTCTTGTACTTAAGTCGGCATTGTGCCTTTTGTATTAAATTCGGATGCAATTTCTGTGTTTCATCGTCAATAAGAAGGTCCAAGGGATACTGTAAACCTGAAGTGAAACATCGGAATCTAAAACTGGACTCACAGGAGAGGTTCAAATAATAGTAAGTTAGAGTGTCAGTCCTCTTGTACTTAAGTCGGCATTGGGCCTTTTGTATTAAATTCGGATGCAATTTCTGTGTTTCATCGTCAATAGGAAGGTCCAAGGGATACAGTAAACCTGAAGTGAATAATCGGAATCTAAAACTGGACTCACAGGAGAGGTTCAAATCATAGAAATTTAGAGTGTCAGTCTTCTTGTACTTAAGCTGGCACTGTGCCTTTTGTATTAAATTTGTATGCAATTTCTGTGTTTCATTGTCAATAAGAAGGTACAAGGGATTCAGTACACCTGAAGTTAAGCATCGGAAATTAAAACCTGACTCACAGGAGAGGTTCAAATCATAGAAACTTAGAGTGTCAGTCCTCTTATACTTATGTCGGCATTGTGCCTTTTGTATTAAATTCGGATGCATTTTCTGTGTTTCATCGTCAATAAGAAGGTCCAAGGGATACAGTAAACCTGAAGTGAAGCATCGGAATCTAAAACTGGACTCACAGGAGAGGTTCATATTATAGAAAGTTAGAGTGTCAGTCCTCTTGTACTTAAGTCGGCATTGTGCCTTTTGTATTAAATTTGGATGCAATTTCTGTGTTTCATCGTCAATAAGAAGGTCCAAGGTATACAGTAAACCTGAAGTGAAGCATCGGAATCTAAAACTGGACTCACAGGTGAGGTTCAAATCATAGAAAGTTAGAGTGTCAGTCCTCTTGTAGTTAAGTCGGCATTGTGCCTTTTGTATTAAATTCTGATGCAATTTCTGTGTTTCATCGTCAATAAGAAGGTCCAAGGGATACAGTAAACCTGAAGTGAAGCACCGGAATCTAAAGCTGGACTCACAAGAGAGGTTCAAATAATTGTAAGTTAGAGTGTCAGTCCTCTTGTACTTAAGTCGGCATTGTGCCTTTTGTATTAAATTCGGATGCAATTTCTGTGTTTCATCGTCAATAAGAAGGTCCAAGGGATACAGAAATCCTGAAGTGAAGAATCGGAATCTAAAACTGGACTCACAGGAGAGGTTCAAATCATAGAAAGTTAGAGTGTCAGTCTTCTTGTACTTAAGCCGGCACTGTGCCTTTTGTATTAAATTTGTATGCAATTTCTGTGTTTCATTGTCAATAAGAAGGTCCAAGGGATTTAGTAAACCTGAAGTGAAGCATCGGAAACTAAAACCTGACTCACAGGAGATGTTCAAATCATAGAAACTTAGAGTGTCAGTCCTCTTGTACTTATGTCGGCATTGTGCCTTTTGTATTAATTTCGGATGCAATTTCTGTGTTTCATCGTCAATAAGAAGGTCCATGGGATACAGTAAACCTGAAGTGAAGCCTCGGCAACAAAAACTGGACTCCCAGGAGAGGTTCAAATCACAGAAAGTTAGAGTGTCAGTCCTCTTGTACTTAAGTCGGCATTGTGCCTTTTGTATTAAATTCGGATGCAATTACTGTGTTTCATCGTCAATAAGAAGGTCCAAGGGATACAGTAAACCTGAAGTGAAGTATCGGAAACTGAAACTGGACTCACTGGAGAGGTTCAAATCATAGAAAGTTAGGGTGTCTGTCCTCTTGTACTTAAGTCGGCATTGTGCCTTTTGTATTAAATGTGGATGCAATTTCTGTGTTTCATCGTCAATAAGAAGGTCCAAGGGATACTGTAAACCTGAAGTGAAGCATCGGAATCTAAAACTGGACTCACAGGAGTGGTTCAAATCATAGAAAGTTAGAGTGTCAGTCCACTTGTACTTAAGTCGGCACTGTGCCTTTTGTATTAAATTTGTATGCAATTTCTGTGTTTCATTGTCAATAAGAAGGTCCAAGGGATTCAGTAAACCTGAAGCGAAGCCTCGGAAACTAAAACCTGACTCACAGGAGAGGTTCAAATCCTAGAGTGTCAGTCCTCTTGTACTTAAGTCGGCATTGTGCCTTTTGTATTATTTTCGGATGCATTTTCTGTGTTTCATCGTCAATAAGAAAGTCCAAGGGATACAGTAAACCTGAAGTGAAGCATCGGAATCTAAAACTGGGCTCACAGGAGAGGTTCAAATCATAGAAAGTTAGAGTGTCAGTCCCCTTGTACTTAAGTCGCTATTGTGCCTTTTGTATTAAATTCGGATTCTATTTCTGTGTTTCATCGTCAATAAGAAGGTCCAAGGGATACAGTAAACCTGAAGTGAAGCATCGGAATCTAATACTGGAGTCACAGGAGAGGTTCAAATCATAGAAAGTTAGAGTGTCAGTCCTCTTGTACTTATGTCGGCACTGTGCCTTTTGTATTAAATTCGGATGCAATTCCTGTGTTTCATCGTCAATAAGAAGGTCCAAGGGATACAGTAAACCTGAAGTGAAGTATCGGAATCTGAAACTGGACTCACTGGAGAGGTTCAAATCATAGAAAGTTAGGGTGTCAGTCCTCTTATACTTATGTCGGCATTGTGCCCTTTGTATTAAAATCGGACGCAATTTCTGTGTTTCATCGTCAATAAGAAGGTCCAAGGCATACAGAAAACCTGAAGCGAAGCATCGGAATCTAAAATTGGCCTCACAGGAGAGGTTCAAAACATAGAAACTTAGAGTGTCTGTCTTCTTGTACTTAAGTCGGCATTGTGCCTTTTGAATTAATTTCGGATGCAATTTCTGTGTTTCATCGTCAATAAGAAGGTCCAAGGGATACAGTAAACCTGAAATGAAGCCTCGGCAACAAAAACTGGACTCACAGGAGAGGTTCAAATCATACTATGTTAGAGTGTCAGTCCTCCTGTACTTAAGTCGGCACTGTGCCTTTTGTATTAAATTCATATGCAATTTCTGTGTTTCATTGTCAATAAGAAGGTCCAAGGGATTCAGTAAACCTGAAGTGAAGCATCGGAAACTAAAACCAGCCTCACAGGAGGGGTTCAAATCATAGAAACTTAGAGTGTCAGTCTTCTTGTACTTAAGTCGGCATTGTGCCTTTTGAATTAATTTCGGATGCAATTTCTGTGTTTCATCGTCAATAAGAAGGTCCAAGGGATACAGTAAACCTGAAGGAAAGCTTCGGCAACAAAAACTGGACTAACAAGAGAGGTACAAATCATAGAAAGTTAGAGTGTCTGTCCTCTTGTATTAAGTCGGAATTGTGCCTTTTGTATTAAATTCGGACGCAATTTCTGTGTTTCATGGTCAATAAGAAGGTCCAAGGGATACAGTAAACCTGAAGTGAAGCATCGGAATCTAAAACTGGACTCACAGGAGAGGTTCAAATCATAGAAAGATAGAATGTCAGTCCTCTTGTACTTAAGTCGGCATTGTGCCTTTTGTATTAAATTCGGATGCAATTTCTGTGTTTCATCGTCAATAAGAAGGTCCAAGGGATACAGTAAACTTGAAGTGAAGCATCGGAACCTTAAACTGGAATCATCGGAGACGTTCAAATCATAGAAAGTTAGAGTGTCAGTCCTCTTGTACTTAAGTCGGCATTGTGCCTTTTGTATTAAATTCGGATGCAATTTCTGTGGTTCATCGTTAATAAGAAGGTCCAAGGGATACAGTAAACCTGAAGTGAAGCATCGGAATCTAAAACTGGACTCACAGGAGTGGATCAAATCATAGAAATTTAGAGTGTCAGTCCTCTTGTACTTAAGTCGGCACTGTGCCTTTTGTATTAAATTCGTATGCAATTTCTGTGTTTCATTGTCAATAAGGAGGTCCAAATGATTCAGTAATCCTGAAGTGAAGCATCGGAAACTAAAACCAGCCTCACAGGAGGGGTTCAAATCATAGAAACTTAGAGTGTCAGTCTTCTTGTACTTAAGTCGGCATTGTGCCTTTTGAATTAATTTCGGATGCAATATCTGTGTTTCATCGTCAATAAGAAGGTCCAAGGGATACAGTAAACCTGAAGTGAAGCTTCGGCAACAAAAACTGGACTAACAAGAGAGGTACAAATCATAGAAAGTTAGAGTGTCAGTCCTCTTGTATTAAGTCGGCATTGTGCCTTTTGTATTAAATTCGGACGCAATTTCTGTGTTTCATGGTCAATAAGAAGGTCCAAGGGATACAGTAAAACTGAAGTGAAGCATCGGAATCTAAAACTGGACTCACAGGAGAGGTTCAAATCATAGAAAGATAGAGTGTCAGTCCTCTTGTACTTAAGTCGGCATTGTGCCTTTTGTATTAAATTCGGATGCAATTTCTGTGTTTCATCGTCAATAAGAAGGTCCAAGGGATACAGTAAACCTGAAATGAAGCCTCGGCAACAAAAACTGGACTCACAGGAGAGGTTCAAATCATACAATGTTAGAGTGTCAGTCCTCCTGTACTTAAGTCGGCACTGTGCCTTTTGTATTAAATTCGTATGCAATTTCTGTGTTTCATTGTCAATAAGAAGGTACAAGGGATTCAGTAAACCTGAAGTGAAGCATCGGAAACTAAAACCAGCCTCACAGGAGGGGTTCAAATCATAGAAACTTAGAGTGTCAGTCTTCTTGTACTTAAGTCGGCATTGTGCCTTTTGAATTAATTTCGGATGCAATTTCTGTGTTTCATCGTCAATAAGAAGGTCCAAGGGATACAGTAAACCTGAAGGGAAGCTTCGGCAACAAAAACTGGACTAACAAGAGAGGTACAAATCATAGAAAGTTAGAGTGTCTGTCCTCTTGTATTAAGTCGGAATTGTGCCTTTTGTATTAAATTCGGACGCAATTTCTGTGTTTCATGGTCAATAAGAAGGTCCAAGGGATACAGTAAACCTGAAGTGAAGCATCGGAATCTAAAACTGGACTCACAGGAGAGGTTCAAATCATAGAATGATAGAATGTCAGTCCTCTTGTACTTAAGTCGGCATTGTGCCTTTTGTATTAAATTCGGATGCAATTTCTGTGTTTCATCGTCAATAAGAAGGTCCAAGGGATACAGTAAACTTGAAGTGAAGCATCGGAACCTTAAACTGGAATCATCGGAGACGTTCAAATCATAGAAAGTTTGAGTGTCAGTCCTCTTGTACTTGAGCCGGCATTGTGCCTTATGTATTAAATTCGGATGCAATTTCTGTGTTTCATCGTCAATAAGAAGGTCCAAGGGATACAATAAACCTGAAGTGAAGCATCGGAATCTAAAACTGGACTCACAGGGGAAATTCAAATCATAGAAATTTAGGGTGTCAGTCCTCTTGTACTTAAGTCGGCACTGTGCCTTTTGTATTAAATTCGGATGCAATTTCT
Source organism: Schistocerca americana (assembly GCF_021461395.2). NCBI lineage: Eukaryota > Metazoa > Arthropoda > Insecta > Orthoptera > Acrididae > Schistocerca > Schistocerca americana. The sequence continues at coordinate 84,926 of NW_025725989.1, read as the reverse complement.
GTGGTTCATCGTTAATAAGAAGGTCCAAGGGATACAGTAAACCTGAAGTGAAGCATCGGAATCTAAAACTGGACTCACAGGAGTGGTTCAAATCATAGAAATTTAGAGTGTCAGTCCTCTTGTACTTAAGTCGGCACTGTGCCTTTTGTATTAAATTCGTACGCAATTTCTGTGTTTCATTGTTAATAAGAAGATCCAAGGGATTCAGTAAACCTGAAGTGAAGCATCGGAAACTAAAACCAGACTCACAGGAGGGGTTCAAATCATAGAAACTTAGAGTGTCAGTCTTCTTGTACTTAAGTCGGCATTGTGACTTCTGAATTAATTTCGGATGCAATTTCTGTGTTTCATCGTCAATAAGAAGGTCCAAGCGATACAGTAAACCTGAAGTGAAGCTTCGGCAACAAAAACTGGACTAACAAGAGAGGTACAAATCATAGAAAGTTAGAGTGTCAGTCCTCTTGTATTAAGTCGGCATTGTGCCTTTTGTATTAAATTCGGACGCAATTTCTGTGTTTCATGGTCAATAAGAAGGTCCAAGGGATACAGTAAAACTGAAGTGAAGCATCGGAATCTAAAACTGGACTCACAGGAGAGGTTCAAATCATAGAAAGATAGAGTGTCAGTCCTCTTGTACTTAAGTCGGCATTGTGCCTTTTGTATTAAATTCGGATGCAATTTCTGTGTTTCATCGTCAATAAGAAGGTCCAAGGGATACAGTAAACTTGAAGTGAAGCATCGGAACCTTAAACTGGAATCATCGGAGAGGTTCAAATCATAGAAAGTTAGAGTGTCAGTCCTCTTGTACTTGAGCCGGCATTGTGCCTTATGTATTAAATACGGATGCAATTTCTGTGTTTCATCGTCAATAAGAAGGTCCAAGGGATACAATAAACCAGAAGTGAAGCATCAGAATCTAAAACTGGACTCCCAGGAGAGGTTCAAATCATAGAAATTTAGGGTGTCAGTCCTCTTGTACTTAAGTCGGCATTGTGCCTTTTGTATTAAATTCGGATGCAATTTCTGTGGTTCATCGTTAATAAGAAGGTCCAAGGGATACAGTAAACCTGAAGTGAAGCATCGGAATCTAAAACTGGACTCACAGGAGTGATTCAAATCATAGAAATTTAGAGTGTCAGTCCTCTTGTACTTAAGTCGGCACTGTGCCTTTTGTATTAAATTCGTACACAATTTCTGTGTTTCATTGTCAATAAGAAGATCCAAGGGATTCAGTAAACCTGAAGTGAAGCATCGGAAACTAAAACCAGACTCACAGGAGGGGTTCAAATCATAGAAACTTAGAGTGTCAGTCTTCTTGTACTTAAGTCGGCATTGTGACTTTTGAATTAATTTCGGATGCAGTTTCTGTGTTTCATCGTCAATAAGAAGGTCCAAGGGATACAGTAAACCTGAAGTGAAGCTTCGGCAACAAAAACTGGACTAACAAGAGAGGTACAAATCACAGAAAGTTAGAGTGTCAGTCCTCTTGTACTAAGTCGGCATTGTGCCTTTTGTATTAAATTCGGACGCAATTTCTGTGTTTCATGGTCAATAAGAAGGTCCAAGGGATACAGTAAACCTGAAGTGAAGCATCGGAATCTAAAACTGGACTCACAGGAGAGGTTCAAATCATAGAAAGATAGAGTGTCAGTCCTCTTGTACTTAAGTCGGCATTGTGCCTTTTGTATTAAATTCGTATGCAATTTCTGTGTTTCATCGTCATTAAGAAGGTCCAAGGGATACAGTAAACTTGAAGTGAAGCATCGGAATCTAAAACTGGCGTCACAGGAGTGGTTCAAATCATAGAAAGTTAGAGTGTCTGTCCTCTTGTACTTATGTCGGCATTGTGCCATTTTTATTAATTTCGTATGCAATTTCTGTGTTTCATTGTCAATAAGAAGGTCCAAGTGATTCAGTAAACCTGTAGTGAAGCATCGGAAACTAAAACCAGACTCACAGGAGGGGTTCAAATTATAGAAACTTAGAGTGTCAGTCATCTAGTACTTAAGTCGGCATTGTGCCTTTTGAATTAATTTCGAATGCAATTTCTGTGTTTCATCGTCAATAAGAAGGTCCAAGGGATACAGTAAACCTGAAGTGAAGCCTCGGCAACAAAAACTGGACTCACAAGAGAGGTACAAATCATAGAAAGCTAGAGTGTCAGTTCTCTTGTATTAAGTCGGAATTGTGCCTTTTGTAATAAATTCGGACGCAATTTCTGTGTTTCATGGTCAATAAGAAGGTCCAAGGGATAAGGTAAACCTGAAGTGAAGCATCGGAATCTAAAACAGGACTCACAGGAGAGGTTAAAATCATAGAAAGTTAGAGTGTCAGTCCTCTTGTACTTAAGTCGGCATTGTGCCTTTAGTATTAAATTCGGATGCAATTTCTGTGTTTCATCGTCAATAAGAAGGTCCAAGATATACAGTAAACTTAAAGTGTAGCATCGGAATCTTAAACTGGAATCATAGGAGAGGTTCAAATCATAGAAAGTTAGAGTGTCAGTCCTCTTGTACTAGAGCCGGCATTGTGCCTTATGTATTAAATTCGGATGCAATTTCTGTGTTTCATCGTCAATAAGAAGGTCCAAGGGATACAGAAAACCTGAAGTGAAGCATCGGACTATAAAACTGGCGTCACAGGAGTGGTTCAAATCATAGAAAGTAGAGTGTCTGTCCTCTTGTACTTATGTCGGCATTGTGCCTTTTTTATTAATTTCGGATGCAATTTCTGTGTTTCATCGACAATAAGAAGGTCCAAGGGATACAGTGAACCTGAAGTGAAGCATCGGATTCTAAAACTGGACTCACAGGTGAGGTTTAAATCATAGAAACTTAGAGTGTCGGTCCTCTTGTACTTAAGTCGGCATTGTGCATTTTGTATTACATTCGGATACAATTTCTGTGTTTCATCGTCAATAAGAAGGTCCAAGGGATACAGTAAACCTGAAGTGAAGCATCGGACTCTAAAACTGGACTCACAGGAGAGGTTCAAATAATAGAAAATTAGAGAGTCAGTCCTCTTGTACTTAAGTCGGCATTGTGCCTTTAGTATTAAATTCGGATGCAATTTCTGTGTTTCATCGTCAATAAGAAGGTCCAAGGGATACAGAAAACCTGAAGTGAAGCATCGGAATCTAAAACTAGAATCACAGGAGAGGTTCAAATCATAGAAAGTTAGAGTGTCAGTCCTCTTGTACTAGAGCCAGCATTGTGCCTTTTGTATTAAATTGGCATGCAATTTCTGTGTTTCATCGTCAATAAGAAGGTCCAAGGGATACAGTAAACCTGAAGTGAAGCATCGGAATCTAAAACTGGACTCACAGGAGAGGTTCAAATCATAGAAATTTAGAGTGTCAGTCCCCTTGTACTTCTGTCGGCACTGTGCTTTTTGTATTATATTCGTATGCAATTTCTGTGTTTCATTGTCAATAAGAAGGTCCAAAGGATTCAGTAAACCTGAAGTGAAGCATCGGAAACTAAAACCTGACTCACAGTAGAGGTTCAAATCATAGAAACTTAGAGTGTCAGTCCTCTTGTACTTAAGTCGGCATTGTGCTGTTGTATTAATTTCGGATGCAATTTCTATGTTTCATCGTCAATAAGAAGGTCCAAGGGATACAGTAAACCTGAAGTGAAGCCTCGGCAACAAAAACTGGACTCACAGGAGAGGTTCAAATCATAGAAAGTTAGAGTGTCTGTCCTCTTGTACTTAAGTCGGCATTGTGCCTTTTTTATTAAATTTGGACGCAATTTCTGTGTTTATTCGTCAATAAGAAGGTCCAAGGGATACAGTAAATCTGAAGTGAATCATCGGAATCTAAAACTGGACCCACAGGAGAGGTTCAAATCATAGAAAGCTAGAGTGTCAGTCCGCTTGTACTTAAGTCGGCATTGTGCCTTTTGTATTAATTTCGGATGCAATTTCTGTGTTTCATCTACAATAAGAAGGTCCAAGGGATACAGTAAACTTGAAGTGAAGCATCGGAATCTAAAACTGGCCTCACAGGAGTGGTTCAAATCATAGAAATTTAGGGTGTCAGTCCTCTTGTACTTAAGTCGGCATTGTGCCTTTTGTATTAAATTCGGATGCAATTTCTGTGGTTCATCGTTAATAAGAAGGTCCAAGGGATACAGTAAACCTGAAGTGAAGCATCGGAATCTAAAACTGGACTCACAGGAGTGGTTCAAATCATAGAAATTTAGAGAGTCAGTCCTCTTGTACTTAAGTCGGCACTGTGCCTTTTGTATTAAATTCGTACGCAATTTCTGTGTTTCATTGTCAATAAGAAGATCCAAGGGTTCAGTAAACCTGAAGTGAAGCATCGGAAACTAAAACCAGACTCACAGGAGGGGTTCAAATCATAGAAACTTAGAGTGTCAGTCTTCTTGTACTTAAGTCGGCATTGTGCCTTTTGAATTAATTTCGGATGCAATTTCTGTGTTTCATCGTCAATAAGAAGGTCCATGGGACACAGTAAACCTGAAGTGAAGCCTCGGCAACAAAAACTGGACTCACAAGAGAGGTACAAATCATAGAAAGTTAGAGTGTCAGTCCTCTTGTATTAAGTCGGAATTGTGCCTTTTGTATTAAATTCGGACGCAATTTCTGTGTTTCATGGTCAATAAGAAGGTCAAAGGGATACAGTAAACCTGAAGTGAAGCATCGGAATCTAAAACTGGACTCACAGGAGAGGTTAAAATCATAGAAAGTTAGAGTGTCAGTCCTCTTGTACTTAAGTCGGCATTGTGCCTTTAGTATTAAATTCGGATGCAATTTCTGTGTTTCATCGTCAATAAGAAGGTCCAAGATATACAGTAAACTTAAAGTGAAGCATCGGAATCTTAAACTAGAATCATAGGAGAGGTTCAAATCATAGAAAGTTAGAGTGTCAGTCCTCTTGTACTTGAGCCGGCATTGTGCCTTATGTTTTAAATTCGGATGCAATTTCTGCGTTTCATCGTCGATAAGAAGGTCCAAGGGATACAGTAAACCTGAAGTGAAGCATCGGAATCTAAAACTGGCGTCACAGGAGTGGTTCAAATCATAGAAAGTTAGAGTGTCTGTCCTCTTGTACTTATGTCGGCATTGTGCCTTTTTTATTAATTTCGGATGCAATTTCTATGTTTCATCGTCAATAAGAAGGTCCAAGGGATACAGTAAACCTGAAGTGAAGCATCGGATTCTAAAACTGGACTCACAGGTGAGGTTTAAATCATAGAAAGTTAGAGGGTCGGTCCTCTTGTACTTAAGTCGGCATTGTGCATTTTGTATTACATTCGGATGCAATTTCTGTGTTTCATCGTCAATAAGAAGGTCCAAGGGATACAGTAAACCTGAAGTGAAGCATCGGACTCTAAAACTGGACTCACAGGAGAGGTTCAAATAATAGAAAGTTAGAGTGTCAGTCCTCTTGTACTTAAGTCGGCATTGTGCCTTTTGTATTAAATTCGGATGCAATTTCTGTGTTTCATCGTCAATAAGAAGGTCCAAGGGATACAGAAAACCTGAAGTGAAGCATCGGAATCTAAAACTAGAATCACAGGAGAGGTACAAATCATAGAAAGTTAGAGTGTCAGTCCTCTTGTACTAGAGCCGGCATTGTGCCTCTTGTATTAAATTGGCATGCAATTTCTGTGTTTCATCGTCAATAAGAAGGTCCAAGGGATACAGTAAACCTGAAGTGAAGCATCGGAATCTAAAACTGGACTCACAGGAGTGGTTCAAATCATAGAAATTTAGAGTGTCAGTCCCCTTGTACTTCTGTCAGCACTGTGCTTTTTGTATTATATTCGTATGCAATTTCTGTGTTTCATTGTCAATAAGAAGGTCCAAGGGATTCAGTAAACCTGAAGTGAAGCATCGGAAACTAAAACCTGACTCACAGTAGAGGTTCAAATCATAGAAACTTAAAGTGTCAGTCCTCTTGTACTTAAGTCGGCATTGTGCTGTTGTTTTAATTTCGGATGCAATTTCTATGTTTCATCGTCAATAAGAAGGTCAAAGGGATACAGTAAACCTGAAGTGAAGCCTCGGCAACAAAAACTGGACTCACAGGAGAGGTTCAAATCATAGAAAGTTAGAGTGTCTGTCCTCTTGTACTTAAGTCGGCATTGTGCCTTTTTTATTAAATTTGGACTCAATTTCTGTGTTTAATCGTCAATAAGAAGGTCCAAGGGATACAGTAAATCTGAAGTGAAGCATCGGAATCTAAAACTGGACTCACAGGAGAGGTTCATATCATAGAAAGTTAGAGTGTCAGTCCGCTTGTACTTAAGTCGGCATTGTGCCTTTTGTATTAATTTCGGATGCAATTTCTGTGTTTCATCGTCAATAAGAAGGTCCGAGGGATACAGTAAACTTGAAGTGAAGCATCGGAATCTAAAATTGGCCTCACAGGGGTGGTTCAAATCATAGAAACTTAGAGTGTCTGTCCTCTTGTACTTTAGTCGCCATTGTGCCTTTTGTATTAAATTCGGATGCAATTTCTGTGTTTCATCGTCAATAAGAAGGTCCTAGGGATTCAGTAAATCTGAAGTGAAGCATCGGAATCTAAAACTGGACTCACAGGAGAGGTTCAAATCATAGAAAGTTAGAGTGTCTGTCCTCTTGTACTTAAGTCGGCATTGTGCTTTTTGTATTAAATTTGGACGCAATTTCTGTGTTTAATCGTCAATAAGAAGGTCCTAGGGATTCAGTAAATCTGAAGTGAAGCATCGGAATCTAAAACTGGACTCACAGGAGAGGTTCAAATCATAGAAAGTTAGAGTGTCAGTCCTCTTGTACTAATGTCGGCATTGTGCCTTTTGTATTAATTTCGGATGCAATTTCTGTGTTTCATCGTCAATAAGAAGGTCCAAGGGATACAGGAAACTTGAAGTGAAGCATCGGAATCTAAAACTGGCCTCACAGGAGTGGTTCAAATAATAGAAAGTTAGAGTGTCTGTCCTCTTGTACTTAAGTCGGCATTGTGCCTTTTGTATTAAATTCGGATGCAATTTCTGTAATCATCGTCAATAAGAAGGTCCAAGGGATACAGTAAATCTGAAGTGAGGCATCGGAATCTAAAACTGGACTCACAGGAGTGGTTCAAATCATAGAAAGTTAGAGTGTCAGTCCTCTTGTACTTAAGTCAGCATTGTGCCTTTTGTATTAATTTCGGATGCAATTTCTGTGTTTCATCGTCAATAAGAAGGTCAAAGGGATACAGTAAACCTGAAGTGAAGCCTCGGCAACAAAAACTGGACTCACAGGAGAGGTTCAAATCATAGAAAGTTAGAGTGTCAGTCCTCTTGTACTTAAGTAAGCATTGTGCCTTTTGTATTAAATTCGGACGCAATATCTGTGTTTCATCGTCAATAAGAAAGTACAAGGGATACAGTAAACCTGAAGTGAAGCATCGGAATCTAAAACTGGCCCCACAGGAGAGGTTCAAATCATACAAACTTAGAGTGTCAGCCCTCTTGTACTTAAGTCGGCATTGTGCCTTTTGTATTAATTTCAGAGGCAATTTCTGTGTTTCATCGTCAATAAGAATGTCCTAGGGATACAGTAAACCTGAAATGAAGCCTCGGCAACTAAAAGTGGACTCACAGGAGAGGTTCAAATCATAGAATGTTAGAGTGTCAGTCCTCTTGTACTTAAGTCGGCATTGGGCTTTTGTATTAAATTCGGACGCAATTTCTGTGTTTCATCGTCAATAAGAAGGTCCAATGGATACAGTAAACCTGAAGTGAAGCAGCGGAATTTAAAACTGGCCTCACAGGAGAGGTTCAAATCATAGAAACTTAGAGTGTCAGTCCTCTTGTACTTAAGTTGGCATTGTGCCTTTTGTATTAATTTCGGATGCAATTTCTGTGTTTCATCGTCAATAACAAGGTCCAAGGGATACAGTAAACCTGAAATAAAGCCTCGGCAACAAAAACTGGACTCACAGGAGAGGTTCAAATCATAGAATGTAAGAGTGTCAGTCCTCTTGTACTTAAGTCGGCATTGGGCCTTTTGTATTAAATTCGGACGCAATTTCTGTGTTTCGTCGTCAATAAGAAGGTCCAAGGGATACAGTAAACCTGTAGTGAATCATCGGACTCTAAAACTGGCCTCACAGGAGAGGTTCAAAGCATAGAAGGTTAGAGTGTCTGTCCTCTTGTGCTTAAGCCGGCATTGTGCCTTTTCTATTAAATTCGGATGCCATTTCTGTGTTTCATCGTCAATAAGAAGGTCCAAGGGATACAGTAAACTTGAAGTGAAGCATCGGAATTTAAAACTGGAATCACAGGAGAGGTTCAAATCATAGAAAGTTAGAGTGTCAGTCCTCGTGTACTTAAGCCGGCCTTGTGCCTTTCGTATTAAATTCGGATGCAATTTCTGTGTTTCATCGTAAATAAGAAGGTCCAAGGGATACAGTAAACCTGAAGTGAAGCATCGAAATCTAAAACTGGACTCACAGGAGAGGTTCAAACCATAGAAATTTAGAGTGTCAGTCCTCTTGTACTTAAGTCGGCATTGTGCCTTCTGTAATAAATTCGGATGCAATTTCTGTGTCTCATCGTCAATAAGAAGGTCCAAGGGATACAGAAAACCTGAAGTGAAGCATCGGAATCTAAAACTGGAATCACAGGAGAAGTTCAAATCAAAGAATGTTAGAATGTCAGTCCTCTTGTACTTAAGTCGGCAGTGTGCTGTTGTATTAATTTCGGATGCAATTTCTATGTTTCATCGTCAATTAGAAGGTCCAAGGGATACAGTAAACCTGAAGTGGAGCCTCGGCAACAAAAACTGGACTCACAGGAGAGCTTCAAATCATAGAAAGTTAGAGTGTCTGTCCTCTTGTACTTAAGTCGGCATTGTGCCTTTTGTATTAAATTTGGACGCAATTTCTGTGTTTAATCTTCAATAAGAAGGTCCTAGTGATACAGTAAATCTGAAGTGAAGCATCGGAATCTAAAACTGGACTCACAGGAGAGGTTCAAATCATAGAAAGTTAGAGTGTCAGTCCTCTTGTACTAATGTCGGCAAAGTGCCTTTTGTATTAAATTCGGAGGCAATTTCTGTAATCATAGTCAATAAGAAGGTCCAAGGGATACAGTAAATCTGAAGTGAGGCATCGGAATCTAAAACTGGACTCACAGGAGTGGTTCAAATCATAGAAAGTTAGAGTGTCAGTCCTCTTGTACTTAAGTCGGCATTGTGCCTTTTGTATTAATTTCGGATGCAATTTCTGTGTTTCATCGTGAATAAGAAGGTCCAAGGGATACAGTAAACCTGAAATGAAGCCTCGGCAACTATAACTGGACTCACAGGAGAGGTTCAAATCATAGAATGTTAGAGTGTCAGTCCTCCTGTACTTAAGTCGGCATTGGGCCTTTTGTTTTAAATTCGGACGCAATTTCTGTGTTTCATCGTCAATAAGAAGGTCCAAGGGATACAGTAAACCTGAAGTGAAGCCTCGGCAACAAAAACTGGACTCACAGGAGAGGTTCAAATCGTAGAAAGTTAGAGTGTCTGTCCTCTTGTACTTAAGTCGGCATTGTGCATTTTTTATTAAATTTGGACTCAATTTCTGTGTTTAATCGTCAATAAGAAGGTCCTAAGGATACAGTAAATCTGAAGTGAAGCATCGGAATCTAAAACTGGACTCACAGGAGAGGTTCAAATCATATAAAGTTAGAGTGTCAGTCCGCTTGTACTTAAGTCGGCATTGTGCCTTTTGTATTAATTTCGGATGCAATTTCTGTGTTTCATCGTCAATAAGAAGGTCCGAGGGATACAGTAAACTTGAAGTGAAGCATCGGAATCTAAAACTGGCCTCACAGGGGTGGTTCAAATCATAGAAACTTAGAGTGTCTGTCCTTATGTACTTAAGTCGGCATTGTGCCTTTTGTATTAAATTCGGATGCAATTTCTGTGATTCATCGTCAATAAGAAGGTCAAAGGGATACAGTAAACTTGAAGTGAAGCATCGGAATCTTAAACTGGAGTCATAGGAGAGGTTCAAATCATAGAAAGTTAGAGTGTCAGTCCTCTTGTACTTGAGCCGGCATTGTGCCTTATGTATTAAATTGGCATGCAATTTCTGTGTTTCATCGTCAATAAGAAGGTCCAAGGGATACAGTAAACCTGAAGTGAAGCATCGGAATCTAAAACTGGACTCACAGGAGTGGTTCAAATCATAGAAATTTAGAGTGTCAGTCCCCTTGTACTTATGTCGGCACTGTGCCTTTTGTATTATATTCGTATGCAATTTCTGTGTTTCATTGTCAATAAGAAGGTCCAAGGGATTCAGTAAACCTGAAGTGAAGCATCGGAGACTAAAACCTGACTCACTATAGAGGTTCAAATCATAGAAACTTAGAGTGTCAGTCCTCTTGTACTTAAGTCAGCATTGTGCCTTTTGTATTAATTTCGGATGCAATTTCTGTGTTTCATCGTCAATAAGAAGGTCCAAGGGATACAGTAAACCAGAAGTGAAACCTCGGCAACAAAAACTGGACTCACAGGAGAGGTTCAAATCATAGAAAGTTAGAGTGTCAGTCCTCTTGTTCTTAAGTAAGCATTGTGCCTTTTGTATTAAATTCGGACGCAATTTCTCTGTTTCATCGTCAATAAGAAGGTACAAGGGATACAGTAAACCTGATGTGAAGCATCGGAATCTAAAACTGGCCTCACAGGAGAGGTTCAAATCATACAAACTTAGAGTGTCAGTCCTCTTGTACTTAAGTCGGCATTGTGCCTTTTGTATTAATTTCGGAGGCAATTTCTGTGTTTCTTCGTCAATAAGAATGTCCAAGGGATACAGTAAACCTGAAATGAAGCCTCGGCAACTAAAACTGGACTCACAGGAGAGGTTCAAATCATAGAATGTTAGAGTGTCAGTCCTCTTGTACTTAAGTCGGCATTGGGCTTTTGTATTAAATTCGGACGCAATTTCTGTGTTTCATCGTCAATAAGAAGGTCCAAGGGATACAGTAAACCTGAAGTGATGCCTCGGCAACAAAAACTGGACTCACAGGAGAGGTTCAAATCATAGAAAGTTAGAGTGTCAGTCCTCTTGTACTTAAGTCGGCATTGTGCCTTTTGTATTAAATTCGGACGCAATTTCTGTGTTTCATCGTCAATAAGAAGGTCCAAGGGATACAGTAAACCTGAAGTGAATCATCGGAATTTAAAACTGGCCTCACAGGAGAGGTTCAAATCATAGAAACTTAGAGTGTCAGTCCTCTTGTACTTAAGTTGGCATTGTGCCTTTTGTATTAATTTCGGATGCAATTTCTGTGTTTCATCGTCAATAAGAAGGTCCAAGGGATACAGTAAACCTGAAATGAAGCCTCGGCAACAAAAACTGGACTCACAGGAGAGGTTCAAATCATAGAATGTAAGAGTGTCAGTCCTCTTGTACTTAAGTCGGCATTGGGCCTTTTGTATTAAATTCGGACGCAATTTCTGTGTTTCGTCGTCAATAAGAAGGTCCAAGGGATACAGTAAACCTGTAGTGAATCATCGGAATCTGAAACTGGCCTCACATGAGAGGTTCAAAGCATAGAAAGTTAGAGTGTCTGTCCTCTTGTGCTTAAGCCGGCATTGTGCCTTTTGTATTAAATTCGGATGCAATTTCTGTGTTTCATCGTCAATAAGAAGGTCCAAGGGATACAGTAAACTTGAAGTGAAGCATCGGAATTTAAAACTGGAATCACAGGAGAGGTTCAAATCATAGAAAGTTAGAGTGTCAGTCCTCGTGTACTTAAGCCGGCATTGTGCCTTTTGTATTAAATTCGGATGCAATTTCTGTGTTTCATCGTAAATAAGAAGGTCCAAGGGATACAGTAAACCTGAAGTGAAGCATCGAAATCTAAAACTGGACTCACAGGAGAGGTTCAAACCATAGAAAGTTAGAGAGTCAGTCCTCTTGTACTTAAGTCGGCATTGTGCCTTCTGTATTAAATTCGGATGCAATTTCTGTGTTTCATCGTCAATAAGAAGGTCCAAGGGATACAGAAAACCTGAAGTGAAGCATCGGAATCTAAAACTGGAATCACAGGAGAAGATCAAATCAAAGAAAGTTAGAATGTCAGTCCTCTTGTACTTAAGTCGGCAGTGTGCTGTTGTATTAATTTCGGATGCAATTTCTATGTTTCATCGTCAATAAGAAGGTCCAAGGGATACAGTAAACCTGAAGTGAAGCCTCGGCAACAAAAACTGGACTCACAGGAGAGGTTCAAATCATAGAAAGTTAGAGTGTCTGTCCTCTTGTACTTAAGTCGGCATTGTGCCTTTTGTATTAAATTTGGACGCAATTTCTGTGTTTAATCTTCAATAAGAAGGTCCTAGGGATACAGTAAATCTGAAGTGAAGCATCGGAATCTAAAACTGGACTCACAGGAGAGGTTCAAATCATAGAAAGTTAGAGTGTCAGTCCTCTTGTACTAATGTCGGCATTGTGCCTTTTGTATTAAATTCGGATGCAATTTCTGTGTTTCATCGTGAATAAGAAGGTCCAAGGGATACAGTAAACCTGAAATGAAGCCTCGGCAACTATAACTGGACTCACAGGAGAGGTTCAAATCATAGAATGTTAGAGTGTCAGTCCTCCTGTACTTAAGTCGGCATTGGGCATTTTGTATTAAATTCGGACGCAATTTCTGTGTTTCATCGTCAATAAGAAGGTCCAAGGGATACAGTAAACCTGAAGTGAAGCCTCGGCAACAAAAACTGGACTCACAGGAGTGGTTCAAATCATAGAAAGTTAGAGTGTCAGTCCTCTTGTACTTAAGTCGGCATTGTGCCTTTTGTATTAAATTCGGACGCAATTTCTGTGTTTCATCGTCAATAGGAAGGTCCAAGGGATACAGTAAACCTGAAGTGAAGCATCGGAATTTAAAACTGGCCTCACAGGAGAGGTTCAAATCATAGAAACTTAGAGTGTCAGTCCTCTTGTACTTAAGTTGGCATTGTGCCTTTTGTATTAATTTCGGATGCAAATTCTGTGTTTCATCGTCAATAAGAAGGTCCATGGGATACAGTAAACCTGAAATGAAGCCTCGGCAACAAAAACTGGACTCACAGGAGAGGTTCAAATCATAGAATGTAAGAGTGTCAGTCCTCTTGTACTTAAGTCGGCATTGGGCCTTTTGTATTAATTTCGGACGCAATTTCTGTGTTTCGTCGTCATTAAGAAGGTCCAAGGGATACAGTAAACCTGTAGTGAATCATCGGAATCTAAAACTGGCCTCACAGGACAGGTTCAAATCATAGAAAGTTAGAGTGTCTGTCCTCTTGTGCTTAAGCCGGCATTGTGCCTTTTGTATTAATTTCGGATGCAATTTCTGTGTTTCATCGTCAATAAGAAGGTCCAAGGGATACAGTAAACTTGAAGTGAAGCATCGGAATTTAAAACTGGAATCACAGGAGAGGTTCAAATCATAGAAAGTTAGAGTGTCAGTCCTCGTGTACTTAAGCCGGCCTTGTGCCTTTTGTATTAAATTCGGATGCAATTTCTGTGTTTCATCGTAAATAAGAAGGTCCAAGGGATACAGTAAACCTGAAGTGAAGCATCGAAATCTAAAACTGGACCCACAGGAGAGGTTCAAACCATAGAAAGTTAGAGTGTCAGTCCTCTTGTACTTAAGTCGGCATTGTGCCTTCTGTATTAAATTCGGATGCAATATCTGTGTTTCATCGTCAATAAGAAGGTCCAAGGGATACAGAAAACCTGAAGTGAAGCATCGGAATCTAAAACTGGAATCACAGGAGAAGTTCAAATCAAAGAAAGTTAGAGTGTCAGTCCTCTTGTACTTATGTCGGCATTGTGCCTTTTGTATTAAATTCTCATGCAATTTCTGTGTTTCATCGTCAATAAGAAGGTCCAAGGAATACAATAAACCAGAAGTGAAGCATCGGAATCTAAATCTGGACTCACAGGAGAGGTTCAAATCATAGAAAGTTAGAGAGGTTGTCCTCTTGTACTTAAGTCGGCATTGTGCTTTTTGTATTAAATTCGGATGCAATTTCTGTAATCATCGTCAATAAGAAGGTCCAAGGGATACAGTAAACCTGAAGTGGAGCATCGGATTCTAAAACTGGACTCACAGGTGAGGTTTAATTCATAGATAGTTAGAGTGTCGGTCCTCTTGTACTTAAGTCGGCATTGTGCATTTTGTATTACATTCGGATGCAATTTCTGTGTTTCATCGTCAATAAGAAGGTCCAAGGGATACAGTAAACCTAAAGTGAAGCATCGGAATCTAAAACTGGACTCAAAGGAGTGGTTCAAATCAAAGAAATTTAGAGTGTCAGTCCCTTGTACTTATGTCGGCACTGTGCCTTTTGTATTATATTCGTATGCAATCTCTGTGTTTCATTGTCAATAAGAAGGTCCAAGGGATTCAGTAAACCTGAAGTGAAGCATCCGAAACTAAAACCTGACTCCCAGTAGTGGTTCAAATCTTAGAAACTTAGAGTGTCAGTCCTCTTGTACTTAAGTCGGCATTGTGCCTTTTGTATTAATTTCGGATGCAATTTCTGTGTTTCATCGTCAATAAGAAGGGCCAAGGGATACAGTAAACCTGAAGTGAAGCCTCGGCAACAAAAACTGGACTCACAGGAGAGGTTCAAATCATAGAAAGTTAGAGTGTCAGTCCTCTTGTACTTAAGTAAGCATTGTGCCTTTTGTATTAAATTCGGACGCAATTTCTGTGTTTCATCGTCAATAAGAAGGTACAAGGGATACAGTGAACCTGAAGCGAAGCATCGGAATCTAAAACTGGCCTCACAGGAGAGGTTCAAATCATACAAACTTAGAGTGTCAGTCCTCTTGTACTTAAGTCGGCATTGTGCCTTTTGTATTAATTTCGGATGCAATTTCTGTGTTTCATCGTCAATAAGAAGGTCCGATTGATACAGTAAACTTGAAGTGAAGCATCGGAATCTAAAACTGGCCTCACAGGGGTGGTTCAAATCATAGAAACTTAGAGTGTCTGTCCTTATGTACTTAAGTCGGCATTGTGCCTTTTGTATTAAATTCGGATGCAATTTCTGTGATTCATCGTCAATAAGAAGGTCAAAGGGATACAGTAAACTTGAAGTGAAGCATCGGAATCTTAAACTGGAGTCATAGGAGAGGTTCAAATCATAGAAAGTTAGAGTGTCAGTCCTCTTGTACTTGAGCCGGCATTGTGCCTTATGTATTAAATTGGCATGCAATTTCTGTGTTTCATCGTCGATAAGAAGGTCCAAGGGATACAGTAAACCTGAAGTGAAGCATCGGAATCTAAAACTGGACTCACAGGAGTGGTTCAAATCATAGAAATTTAGAGTGTCAGTCCCCTTGTACTTATGTCGGCACTGTGCCTTTTGTATTATATTCGTATGCAATTTCTGTGTTTCATTGTCAATAAGAAGGTCCAAGGGATTCAGTAAACCTGAAGTGAAGCATCGGAGACTAAAACCTGACTCACTATAGAGGTTCAAATCATAGAAACTTAGAGTGTCAGTCCTCTTGTACTTAAGTCAGCATTGTGCCTTTTGTATTAATTTCGGATGCAATTTCTGTGTTTCATCGTCAATAAGAAGGTCCAAGGGATACAGTAAACCTGAAGTGATGCCTCGGCAACAAAAACTGGACTCACAGGAGAGGTTCAAATCATAGAAAGTTAGAGTGTCAGTCCTCTTGTACTTAAGTCGGCATTGTGCCTTTTGTATTAAATTCGGACGCAATTTCTGTGTTTCATCGTCAATAAGAAGGTCCAAGGGATACAGTAAACCTGAAGTGAATCATCGGAATTTAAAACTGGCCTCACAGGAGAGGTTCAAATCATAGAAACTTAGAGTGTCAGTCCTCTTGTACTTAAGTTGGCATTGTGCCTTTTGTATTAATTTCGGATGCAATTTCTGTGTTTCATCGTCAATAAGAAGGTCCAAGGGATACAGTAAACCTGAAATGAAGCCTCGGCAACAAAAACTTTACTCACAGGAGAGGTTCAAATCATAGAATGTAAGAGTGTCAGTCCTCTTGTACTTAAGTCGGCATTGGGCCTTTTGTATTAAATTCGGACGCAATTTCTGTGTTTCGTCGTCAATAAGAAGGTCCAAGGGATACAGTAAACCTGTAGTGAATCATCGGAATCTGAAACTGGCCTCACATGAGAGGTTCAAAGCATAGAAAGTTAGAGTGTCTGTCCTCTTGTGCTTAAGCCGGCATTGTGCCTTTTGTATTAAATTCGGATGCAATTTCTGTGTTTCATCGTCAATAAGAAGGTCCAAGGGATACAGTAAACTTGAAGTGAAGCATCGGAATTTAAAACTGGAATCACAGGAGAGGTTCAAATCATAGAAAGTTAGAGTGTCAGTCCTCGTGTACTTAAGCCGGCATTGTGCCTTTTGTATTAAATTCGGATGCAATTTCTGTGTTTCATCGTAAATAAGAAGGTCCAAGGGATACAGTAAACCTGAAGTGAAGCATCGAAATCTAAAAACTGGACTCACAGGAGAGGTTCAAACCATAGAAAGTTAGAGTGTCAGTCCTCTTGTACTTAAGTCGGCATTGTGCCTTCTGTATTAAATTCGGATGCAATTTCTGTGTTTCATCGTCAATAAGAAGGTCCAAGGGATACAGAAAACCTGAAGTGAAGCATCGGAATCTAAAACTGGAATCACAGGAGAAGATCAAATCAAAGAAAGTTAGAATGTCAGTCCTCTTGTACTTAAGTCGGCAGTGTGCTGTTGTATTAATTTCGGATGCAATTTCTATGTTTCATCGTCAATAAGAAGGTCCAAGGGATACAGTAAACCTGAAGTGAAGCCTCGGCAACAAAAACTGGACTCACAGGAGAGGTTCAAATC
This sequence comes from Schistocerca americana, assembly GCF_021461395.2. Lineage (NCBI taxonomy): Eukaryota > Metazoa > Arthropoda > Insecta > Orthoptera > Acrididae > Schistocerca > Schistocerca americana. The sequence continues at coordinate 68,090 of NW_025725989.1, read as the reverse complement.
ATAGAAAGTTAGAGTGTCTGTCCTCTTGTACTTAAGTCGGCATTGTGCCTTTTGTATTAAATTTGGACGCAATTTCTGTGTTTAATCTTCAATAAGAAGGTCCTAGGGATACAGTAAATCTGAAGTGAAGCATCGGAATCTAAAACTGGACTCACAGGAGAGGTTCAAATCATAGAAAGTTAGAGTGTCAGTCCTCTTGTACTAATGTCGGCATTGTGCCTTTTGTATTAAATTCGGATGCAATTTCTGTGTTTCATCGTGAATAAGAAGGTCCAAGGGATACAGTAAACCTGAAATGAAGCCTCGGCAACTATAACTGGACTCACAGGAGAGGTTCAAATCATAGAATGTTAGAGTGTCAGTCCTCCTGTACTTAAGTCGGCATTGGGCATTTTTTATTAAATTCGGACGCAATTTCTGTGTTTCATCGTCAATAAGAAGGTCCAAGGGATACAGTAAACCTGAAGTGAAGCCTCGGCAACAAAAACTGGACTCACAGGAGTGGTTCAAATCATAGAAAGTTAGAGTGTCAGTCCTCTTGTACTTAAGTCGGCATTGTGCCTTTTGTATTAAATTCGGACGCAATTTCTGTGTTTCATCGTCAATAGGAAGGTCCAAGGGATACAGTAAACCTGAAGTGAAGCATCGGAATTTAAAACTGGCCTCACAGGAGAGGTTCAAATCATAGAAACTTAGAGTGTCAGTCCTCTTGTACTTAAGTTGGCATTGTGCCTTTTGTATTAATTTCGGATGCAAATTCTGTGTTTCATCGTCAATAAGAAGGTCCAAGGGATACAGTAAACCTGAAATGAAGCCTCGGCAACAAAAACTGGACTCACAGGAGAGGTTCAAATCATAGAATGTAAGAGTGTCAGTCCTCTTGTACTTAAGTCTGCATTGGGCCTTTTGTATTAATTTCGGACGCAATTTCTGTGTTTCGTCGTCATTAAGAAGGTCCAAGGGATACAGTAAACCTGTAGTGAATCATCGGAACCTAAAACTGGCCTCACAGGACAGGTTCAAATCATAGAAAGTTAGAGTGTCTGTCCTCTTGTGCTTAAGCCGGCATTGTGCCTTTTGTATTAATTTCGGATGCAATTTCTGTGTTTCATCGTCAATAAGAAGGTCCAAGGGATACAGTAAACTTGAAGTGAAGCATCGGAATTTAAAACTGGAATCACAGGAGAGGTTCAAATCATAGAAAGTTAGAGTGTCAGTCCTCGTGTACTTAAGCCGGCCTTGTGCCTTTTGTATTAAATTCGGATGCAATTTCTGTGTTTCATCGTAAATAAGAAGGTCCAAGGGATACAGTAAACCTGAAGTGAAGCATCGAAATCTAAAACTGGACCCACAGGAGAGGTTCAAACCATAGAAAGTTAGAGTGTCAGTCCTCTTGTACTTAAGTCGGCATTGTGCCCTCTGTATTAAATTCGGATGCAATATCTGTGTTTCATCGTCAATAAGAAGGTCCAAGGGATACAGAAAACCTGAAGTGAAGCATCGGAATCTAAAACTGGAATCACAGGAGAAGTTCAAATCAAAGAAAGTTAGAGTGTCAGTCCTCTTGTACTTATGTCGGCATTGTGCCTTTTGTATTAAATTCGGATGCAATTTCTGTGTTTCATCGTCAATAAGAAGGTCCAAGGAATACAATAAACCAGAAGTGAAGCATCGGAATCTAAATCTGGACTCACAGGAGAGGTTCAAATCATAGAAAGTTAGAGAGGTTGTCCTCTTGTACTTAAGTCGGCATTGTGCTTTTTGTATTAAATTCGGATGCAATTTCTGTAATCATCGTCAATAAGAAGGTCCAAGGGATACAGTAAACCTGAAGTGGAGCATCGGATTCTAAAACTGGACTCACAGGTGAGGTTTAATTCATAGATAGTTAGAGTGTCGGTCCTCTTGTACTTAAGTCGGCATTGTGCATTTTGTATTACATTCGGATGCAATTTCTGTGTTTCATCGTCAATAAGAAGGTCCAAGGGATACAGTAAACCTAAAGTGAAGCATCGGAATCTAAAACTGGACTCAAAGGAGTGGTTCAAATAAAAGAAATTTAGAGTGTCAGTCCCTTGTACTTATGTCGGCACTGTGCCTTTTGTATTATATTCGTATGCAATCTCTGTGTTTCATTGTCAATAAGAAGGTCCAAGGGATTCAGTAAACCTGAAGTGAAGCATCCGAAACTAAAACCTGACTCCCAGTAGTGGTTCAAATCTTAGAAACTTAGAGTGTCAGTCCTCTTGTACTTAAGTCCGCATTGTGCCTTTTGTATTAATTTCGGATGCAATTTCTGTGTTTCATCGTCAATAAGAAGGTCCAAGGGATACAGTAAACCTGAAGTGAAGCCTCGGCAACAAAAACTGGACTCACAGGAGAGGTTCAAATCATAGAAAGTTAGAGTGTCAGTCCTCTTGTACTTAAGTAAGCATTGTGCCTTTTGTATTAAATTCGGACGCAATTTCTGTGTTTCATCGTCAATAAGAAGGTACAAGGGATACAGTGAACCTGAAGCGAAGCATCGGAATCTAAAACTGGCCTCACAGGAGAGGTTCAAATCATACAAACTTAGAGTGTCAGTCATCTTGTACTTAAGTCGGCATTGTGCTTTTTGTATTAATTTCGGAGCCAATTTCTGTGTTTCATCGTCAATAAGAATGTCCAAGGGATACAGTAAACCTGAAATGAAGCCTCGGCAACTAAAACTGGACTCACAGGAGAGTTCAAATCATAGAATGTTAGAGTGTCAGTCCTCTTGTACTTAAGTCGGCATTGGGCCTTTTGTATTAAATTCGGACGCAATTTCTGTGTTTCGTCGTCAATAAGAAGGTCCAAGGGATACAGTAAACCTGTAGTGAATCATCGGAATCTAAAACTTTCCTCACAGGAGAGGTTCAAAGCATAGAAAGTTAGAGTGTCTGTCCTCTTGTGCTTAAGCCGGCCATGTGCCTTTTGTATTAAATTCGGATGCAATTTCTGTGTTTCATCGTCAATAAGAAGGTCCAAGGGATACAGTAAACTTGAAGTGAAGCATCGGAATTTAAAACTGGAATCACAGGAGAGGTTCAAATCATAGAAAGTTAGAGTGTCAGTCCTCGTGTACTTAAGCCGGCCTTGTGCCTTTTGTATTAAATTCGGATGCAATTTCTGTGTTTCACCGTAAATAAGAAGGTCCAAGGGATACAGTAAACCTGAAGTGAAGCATCGGAATCTAAAACTGGACTCACAGGAGAGGTTCAAATCTTAGAAAGTTAGAGTGTCAGTCCTCTTGTACTAATGTCGGCATTGTGCCTTTTGTATTAAATTCGGATGCAATTTCTGTAATCATCGTCAATAAGAAGGTCCAAGGGATACAGTAAATCTGAAGTGAGGCATCGGAATCTAAAACTGGACTCACAGGAGTGGTTCAAATCATAGAAAGTTAGAGTGTCAGTCCTCTTGTACTTTAGTCAGCATTGTGCCTTTTGTATTAATTTCGGATGCAATTTCTGTGTTTCATCGTCAATAAGAAGGTCCAAGGGATACAGTAAACCTGAAGTGAAGCCTCGGCAACATAAACTGGACTCACAGGAGAGGTTCAAATCATAGAAAGTTAGAGTGTCAGTCCTCTTGTACTTAAGTAAGCACTGTGCCTTTTGTATTAAATTCGGACGCAATTTCTGTGTTTCATCGTCAATAAGAAGGTACAAGGGATACAGTAAACCTGAAGTGAAGCATCGGAATCTAAAACTGGCCTCACAGGAGAGGTTCAAATCATACAAACTTAGAGTGTCAGTCCTCTTGTACTTGAGTCGGCATTGTGCCTTTTGTATTAATTTCGGATGCAATTTCTGTGTTTCATCGTGAATAAGAAAGTCCAAGGGATACAGTAAACCTGAAATGAAGCCTCGGCAACTATAACTGGACTCACAGGAGAGGTTCAGATCATAGAATGTTAGAGTGTCAGTCCTCCTGTACTTAAGTCGGCATTGGGCCTTTTGTATTAAATTCGGACGCAATTTCTGTGTTTCATCGTCAATAAGAAGGTCCAAGGGATACAGTAAACCTGAAGTGAAGCCTCGGCAACAAAAACTGGACTCACAGGAGAGGTTCAAATCATAGAAAGTTAGAGTGTCAGTCCTCTTGTACTTAAGTCGGCATTGTGCCTTTTGTATTAAATTCGGACGCAATTTCTGTGTTTCATCGTCAATAGGAAGGTCCAAGGGATACAGTAAACCTGAAGTGAAGCATCGGAATTTAAAACTGGCCTCAGAGGAGTGGTTCGAATCATAGAAACTTAGAGTGTCAGTCCTCTTGTACTTAAGTTGGCATTGTGCCTTTTGTATTAATTTCGGATGCAAATTCTGTGTTTCATCGTCATAAAGAAGGTCCAAGGGATACAGTAAACCTGAAATGAAGCCTCGGCAACAAAAACTGGACTCACAGGAGAGGTTCAAATCATAGAATGTAAGAGTGTCAGTCCTCTTGTACTTAAGTCAGCATTGGGCCTTTTGTATTAAATTCGGACGCAATTTCTGTGTTTCGTCGTCATTAAGAAGGTCCAAGGGATACAGTAAACCTGTAGTGAATCATCGGAATCTAAAACTGGCCTCACAGGACAGGTTCAAATCATAGAAAGTTAGAGTGTCTGTCCTCTTGTGCTTAAGCCGGCATTGTGCCTTTTGTTTTAAATTCGGATGCAATTTCTGTGTTTCATCGTCAATAAGAAGGTCCAAGGGATACAGTAAACTTGAAGTGAAGCATCGGAATTTAAAACTGGAATCACAGGAGAGGTTCAAATCATAGAAAGTTAGAGTGTCAGTCCTCGTGTACTTAAGCCGGCCTTGTGCCTTTTGTATTAAATTCGGATGCAATTTCTGTGTTTCATCGTAAATAAGAAGGTCCAAGGGATACAGTAAACCTGAAGTGAAGCATCGAAATCTAAAACTGGACCCACAGGAGAGGTTCAAACCATAGAAAGTTAGAGTGTCAGTCCTCTTGTACTTAAGTCGGCATTGTGCCTTCTGTATTAAATTCGGATGCAATATCTGTGTTTCATCGTCAATAAGAAGGTCCAAGGGATACAGAAAACCTGAAGTGAAGCATCGGAATCTAAAACTGGAATCACAGGAGAAGTTCAAATCAAAGAAAGTTAGAGTGTCAGTCCTCTTGTACTTATGTCGGCATTGTGCCTTTTGTATTAAATTCGGATGCAATTTCTGTGTTTCATCGTCAATAAGAAGGTCCAAGGAATACAATAAACCAGAAGTGAAGCATCGGAATCTAAATCTGGACTCACAGGAGAGGTTCAAATCATAGAAAGTTAGAGTGGTTGTCCTCTTGTACTTAAGTCGGCATTGTGCTTTTTGTATTAAATTCGGATGCAATTTCTGTAATCATCGTCAATAAGAAGGTCCAAGGGATACAGTTAACCTGAAGTGGAGCATCGGATTCTAAAACTGGACTCACAGGTGAGGTTTAAATCATAGAAAGTTAGAGTGTCGGTCCTCTTGTACTTAAGTCGGCATTGTGCATTTTGTATTACATTCGGATGCAATTTCTGTGTTTCATAGTCAATAAGAAGGTCCAAGGGATACAGTAAACCTGAAGTGAAGCATCGGAATCTAAAACTGGACTCACAGGAGAGGTTCAAATCATAGAAAGTTAGAGTGTCTGTCCTCTTGTACTTAAGTCGGCATTGTGCCTTTTGTATTAAATTTGGATGCAATTTCTGTGTTTCATAGTCAATAAGAAGGTCCAAGGGATACAGTAAACCTGTAGTGAATCATCGGAATCTAAAACTGGCCTCACAGCACAGGTTCAAATCATAGAATGTTAGAGTGTCTGTCCTCTTGTGCTTAAGCCGGCATTGTGCCTTTTGTATTAAATTCGGATGCAATTTCTGTGTTTCATCGTCAATAAGAAGGTCCAAGGGATACAGAGAACCTGAAGTGAAGCATCGGAATCTAAAACTAGAATCACAGCAGAGGTTCAAATCATAGAAAGTTAGAGTGTCAGTCCTCTTGTACTAGAGCCGGCATTGTGCCTTTTGTATTAAATTGGCATGCAATTTCTGTGTTTCATCGTCAATAAGAAGGTCCAAGGGATACAGTAAACCTAAAGTGAAGCATCGGAATCTAAAACTGGACTCAAAGGAGTGGTTCAAATCAAAGAAACTTAGAGTGTCAGTCCCTTGTACTTATGTCGGCACTGTGCCTTTTGTATTATATTCGTATTCAATTTCTGTGTTTCAATGTCAATAAGAAGGTCCAAGGGATTCAGTAAACCTGAAGTGAAGCATCGGAAACTAAAACCTGACTCACAGTAGTGGTTCAAATCTTAGAAACTTAGAGTGTCAGTCCTCTTGTACTTAAGTCGGCATTGTGCTGTTGTATTAATTTCGGATGCAATTTCTATGTTTCATCGTCAATAAGAAGGTCCAAGGGATACAGTAAACCTGAAGTGAAGCCTCGGCAACAAAAACTGGACTCACAGGAGAGGTTCAAATCATAGAAAGTTAGAGTTACTGTCCTCTTGTACTTAAGTCGGCATTGTGCCTTTTGTATTAAATTTGGACGCAATTTCTGTGTTTAATCTTCAATAAGAAGGTCCTAGGGATACAGTAAATCTGAAGTGAAGCATCGGAATCTAAAACTGGACTCACAGGAGAGGTTCAAATCGTAGAAAGTTAGAGTGTCAGTCCTCTTGTACTAATGTCGGCATTGTGCCTTTTGTATTAATTTCGGATGCAATTTCTGTGTTTCATCGTCAATAAGAAGGTCCAAGGGATACAGTAAACTTGAAGTGAAGCATCGGAATCTAAAACTGGCCTCACAGGAGTGGTTCAAATAATAGAAAGTTAGAGTGTCTGTCCTCTTGTACTTAAGTCGGCATTGTGCCTTTTGTATTAAATTCGGATGCAATTTCTGTAATCATCGTCAATAAGAATGTCCAAGGGATACAGTAAATCTGAAGTGAGGCATCGGAATCTAAAACTGGACTCACAGGAGTGGTTCAAATCATAGAAAGTTAGAGTGACAGTCCTCTTGTACTTAAGTAAGCATTGTGCCTTTTGTATTAAATTCGGACGCAATTTCTGTGTTTCATCGTCAATAAGAAGGTACAAGGGATACAGTAAACCTGAAGTGAAGCATCGGAATCTAAAACTGCCCTCACAGGAGAGGTTCAAATCATAAAAACTTACAGTGTCATGCCTCTTGTACTTAAGTCGGCATTGTGCCTTTTGTATTAATTTCGGATGCAATTTCTGTGTTTCATCGTCAATAAGAAGGTCCAAGGGATACAGTAAACCTGAAATGAAGCCTCGGCAACTAAAACTGGACTCACAGGAGAGGTTCAAATCATAGAGTGTTAGAGTGTCAGTCCTCTTGTACTTAAGTCGGCATTGGGCCTTTTGTATTAAATTCGGACGCAATTTCTGTGTTTCATCGTCAATAAGAATGTCCAAGGGATACAGTAAACCTGAAGTGAAGCCTCGGCAACAAAAACTGGACTCACAGGAGAGGTTCAAATCATAGAAAGCTAGAGTGTCAGCCCTCTTGTACTTAAGTCGGCATTGTGCCTTTTGTATTAAATTCGGACGCAATTTCTGTGTTTCATCGTCAATAGGAAGGTCCAAGGGATACAGTAAACCTGAAGTGAAGCATCGGAATTTAAAACTGGCCTCACAGGAGAGGTTCAAATCATAGAAACTTAGAGTGTCAGTCCTCTTGTACTTAAGTTGGCATTGTGCCTTTTGTATTAATTTCGGATGCAAATTCTGTGTTTCATCGTCAATAAGAAGGTCCAAGGGATACAGTAAACCTGAAATGAAGCCTCGGCAACAAAAACTGGACTCACAGGAGAGGTTCAAACCATAGAATGTAAGGGTGTCAGTCCTCTTGTACTTAAGTCGGCATTGGGCCTTTTGTATTAAATTCGGACGCAATTTCTGTGTTTCGTCGTCAATAAGAAGGTCCAAGGGATACAGTAAATCTGTAGTGAATCATCGGAATCTAAAACTGGCCTCACAGGACAGGTTCAAATCATAGAAAGTTAGAGTGTCTGTCCTCTTGTGCTTAAGCCGGCATTGTGCCTTTTGTATTAAATTCGGATACAATTTCTGTGTTTCATCGTCAATAAGAAGGTCCAAGGGATACAGTAAACTTGAAGTGAAGCATCGGAATTTAAAACTGGAATCACAGGAGAGGTTCAAATCATAGGAAGTTAGAGTGTCAGTCCTCGTGTACTTAAGCCGGCCTTGTGCCTTTTGTATTGAATTCGGATGCAATTTCTGTGTTTCATCGTAAATAAGAAGGTCCAAGGGATACAGTAAACCTGAAGTGAAGCATCGAAATCTAAAACTGGACTCACAGGAGAGGTTCAAACCATAGAAAGTTAGAGTGTCAGTCCTCTTGTACTTAAGTCGGCATTGTGCCTTCTGTATTAAATTCGGATGCAATTTCTGTGTTTCATCGTCAATAAGAAGGTCCAAAGGATACAGAAAACCTGAAGTGAAGCATCGGAATCTAAAACTGGAATCACAGGAGAAGTTCAAATCAAAGAAAGTTAGAGTGTCAGTCCTCTTGTACTTATGTCGGCATTGTGCCTTTTGTATTAAATTCGGATGCAATTTCTGTGTTTCATCGTCAATAAGAAGGTCCAAGGAATACAATAAACCAGAAGTGAAGCATCGGAATCTAAATCTGGACTCACAGGAGAGGTTCAAATCATAGAAATTTAGGTTGTCAGTCCTCTTGTACTTAAGTCGGCATTGTGCTATTTGTATTAAATTGGGATGCAATTTCTGTGTTTCATCGTTAATAAGAAGGTCCAAGGGATACAGTAAACCTGAAGTGAAGCATCGGAATCTAAAACTGGACTCACAGGAGTGGTTCAAATCATAGAAAGTTAAAGTGTCAGTCCTCTTGTACTTAAGCCTTCATTGTGCCTTTTGTATTGATTTCGGATGCAATTTCTGTGCTTCATCGTCAATAAGAAGGTCCAAGGGATACAGTAAACCTGAAGTGAAGCATCGGAATCTAAAACTGGCCTCACAGGAGTGGTTCAAATCATAGAAAGTTAGAGTGGTTGTCCTCTTGTACTTAAGTCGGCATTGTGCCTTTTGTATTAAATTCGGATGCAATTTCTGTAATCATCGTCAATAAGAAGGTCCAAGGGATACAGTAAACCTGAAGTGAAGTCTCGGCAACATAAACTGGACTCACAGGTGAGGTTCAAATCATAGAAAGTTAGAGTGTCAGTCCTCTTGTACTTAAGTCGGCATTGTGCCTTTTATATAGAATTCGGATGCAATTTCTGTGTTTCATCGTCAATAAGAGGGTCCAAGGGATACAGTAAGCCTGAAGTGAAGCATCGGAATCTAAAACTGGACTCAAAGGAGTGGTTCAAATCAAAGAAATTTAGAGTGTCAGTCCCTTGTACTTATGTCGGCACTGTGCCTTTTGTATTATATTCGTATGCAATTTCTGTGTTTCATTGTCAATAAGAAGGTCCAAGGGATTCAGTAAACCTGAAGTGAAGCATCGGAATCTAAAACTAGAATCACAGGAGAGGTTCAAATCATAGAAAGTTAGAGTGTCAGTCCTCTTGTACTAGAGCCGGCATTGTGCCTTTTGTATTAAATTGGCATGCAATTTCTGTGTTTCATCGTCAATACGAAGGTCCAAGGGATACAGTAAACCTAAAGTGAAGCATCGGAATCTAAAACTGGACTCAAAGGAGTGGTTCAAATCAAAGAAATTTAGAGTGTCAGTCCCTTGTACTTATGTCGGCACTGTGCCTTTTGTATTATATTCGTATGCAATTTCTGTGTTTCATTGTCAATAAGAAGGTCCAAGGGATTAAGTAAACCTGAAGTGAAGCATCGGAAACTAAAACCTGACTCACAGTTGTGGTTCAAATCTTAGAAACTTAGAGTGTCAGTCCTCTTGTACTTAAGTCGGCATTGTGCTGTTGTATTAAATTCGGATGCAATTTCTATGTTTCATCGTCAATAAGAAGGTCCAAGGGATACAGTAAACCTGAAGTGAAGCCTCGGCAAAAAAAACTGGACTCACAGGAGAGGTTCAAATCATAGAAAGTTAGAGTGTCTGTCCTCTTGTACTTAAGTCGGCATTGTGCCTCTTGTATTAAATTTGGACGTAATTTCTGTGTTTAATCGTCAATAAGAAGGTCCAAGGGATACAGTAAATCTGAAGTGAAGCATCGGAATCTAAAACTGGACTCACAGGAGAGGTTCAAATCATAGAAAGTTAGAGTGTCTGTCCTCTTGTACTTAGGTCGGCATTGTGCCTTTTGTATTAAATTTGGATGCAATTTCTGTGTTTCATCGTCAATAAGAAGGTCCAAGGGATACAGTAAATCTGAAGTGAAGCATCGGAATCTAAAACTGGACTCACAGGAGAGGTTCAAATCATAGAAAGTTAGAGTGTCAGTCCTCCTGTACTTAAGTCGGCATTGTGCCTTTTGTATTAATTTCGGATGCAATTTCTGTGTTTCATCGTCAATAAGAACGTCGAAGGGATACAGTAAACTTGAAGTGAAGCATCGGAATCTAAAACTGGCCTCACAGGAGTGGTTCAAATCATAGAAAGTTAGAGTGTCTGTCCTCTTGTACTTAAGTCGGCATTGTGACTTTTGTATTAAATTCGGATGCAATTTCTGTAATCATCGTCAATAAGAAGGTCCAAGGGATACAGTAAACCTGGAGTGAGGCATCGGAATCTAAAACTGGACTCACAGGAGTGGTTCAAATCATAGAAAGTTTGAGTGTCAGTCCTCTTGGACTTAAGTCAGCATTGTGCCTTTTGTATTAATTTCGGATGCAATTTCTGTTTTTCATCGTCAATAAGAAGGTCCAAGGGATACAGTAAACCTGAAGTGAGGCCTCGGCAACAAAAACTGGACTCACAGGAGAGGTTCAAATCATAGAAAGTTAGAGTGTCAGTCCTCTTGTACTTCAGTAAGCATTGTGCCCTTTGTATTAAATTCGGACGCAATTTCTGTGTTTCATCGTCAATAAGAAGGTCCGAGGGATACAGTAAACCTGAAGTGAAGCATCGGAAACTAAAACTGGCCTCACAGGAGAGGTTCTATTCATAGAAACTTAGAGTGTCAGTCCTCTTGTACTTAAGTCGGCATTGTGCCTTTTGTATTAATTTCGGATGCAATTTCTGTGTTTCATCGTCAATAAGAAGGTCCAAGGGATACAGTAAACCTGAAATGAAGCCTCGGCAACTAAAACTGGACTCACAGGAGAGGTTCAAATCATAGAGTGTTAGAGTGTCAGTCCTCTTGTACTTAAGTCGGCATTGTGCCTTTTGTATTAAATTCGGATGCAATTTCTGTAATCATCGTCAATAAGAATGTCCAAGGGATACAGTAAATCTGAAGTGAGGCATCGGAATCTAAAACTGGACTCACAGGAGTGGTTCAAATCATAGAAAGTTAGAGTGACAGTCCTCTTGTACTTAAGTAAGCATTGTGCCTTTTGTATTAAATTCGGACGCAATTTCTGTGTTTCATCGTCAATAAGAAGGTACAAGGGATACAGTAAACCTGAAGTGAAGCATCGGAATCTAAAACTGCCCTCACAGGAGAGGTTCAAATCATAAAAACTTACAGTGTCATGCCTCTTGTACTTAAGTCGGCATTGTGCCTTTTGTATTAATTTCGGATGCAATTTCTGTGTTTCATCGTCAATAAGAAGGTCCAAGGGATACAGTAAACCTGAAATGAAGCCTCGGCAACTAAAACTGGACTCACAGGAGAGGTTCAAATCATAGAGTGTTAGAGTGTCAGTCCTCTTGTACTTAAGTCGGCATTGGGCCTTTTGTATTAAATTCGGACGCAATTTCTGTGTTTCATCGTCAATAAGAATGTCCAAGGGATACAGTAAACCTGAAGTGAAGCCTCGGCAACAAAAACTGGACTCACAGGAGAGGTTCAAATCATAGAAAGCTAGAGTGTCAGCCCTCTTGTACTTAAGTCGGCATTGTGCCTTTTGTATTAAATTCGGACGCAATTTCTGTGTTTCATCGTCAATAGGAAGGTCCAAGGGATACAGTAAACCTGAAGTGAAGCATCGGAATTTAAAACTGGCCTCACAGGAGAGGTTCAAATCATAGAAACTTAGAGTGTCAGTCCTCTTGTACTTAAGTTGGCATTGTGCCTTTTGTATTAATTTCGGATGCAAATTCTGTGTTTCATCGTCAATAAGAAGGTCCAAGGGATACAGTAAACCTGAAATGAAGCCTCGGCAACAAAAACTGGACTCACAGGAGAGGTTCAAACCATAGAATGTAAGGGTGTCAGTCCTCTTGTACTTAAGTCGGCATTGGGCCTTTTGTATTAAATTCGGACGCAATTTCTGTGTTTCGTCGTCAATAAGAAGGTCCAAGGGATACAGTAAATCTGTAGTGAATCATCGGAATCTAAAACTGGCCTCACAGGACAGGTTCAAATCATAGAAAGTTAGAGTGTCTGTCCTCTTGTGCTTAAGCCGGCATTGTGCCTTTTGTATTAAATTCGGATACAATTTCTGTGTTTCATCGTCAATAAGAAGGTCCAAGGGATACAGTAAACTTGAAGTGAAGCATCGGAATTTAAAACTGGAATCACAGGAGAGGTTCAAATCATAGGAAGTTAGAGTGTCAGTCCTCGTGTACTTAAGCCGGCCTTGTGCCTTTTGTATTGAATTCGGATGCAATTTCTGTGTTTCATCGTAAATAAGAAGGTCCAAGGGATACAGTAAACCTGAAGTGAAGCATCGAAATCTAAAACTGGACTCACAGGAGAGGTTCAAACCATAGAAAGTTAGAGTGTCAGTCCTCTTGTACTTAAGTCGGCATTGTGCCTTCTGTATTAAATTCGGATGCAATTTCTGTGTTTCATCGTCAATAAGAAGGTCCAAAGGATACAGAAAACCTGAAGTGAAGCATCGGAATCTAAAACTGGAATCACAGGAGAAGTTCAAATCAAAGAAAGTTAGAGTGTCAGTCCTCTTGTACTTATGTCGGCATTGTGCCTTTTGTATTAAATTCGGATGCAATTTCTGTGTTTCATCGTCAATAAGAAGGTCCAAGGAATACAATAAACCAGAAGTGAAGCATCGGAATCTAAATCTGGACTCACAGGAGAGGTTCAAATCATAGAAATTTAGGTTGTCAGTCCTCTTGTACTTAAGTCGGCATTGTGCTATTTGTATTAAATTGGGATGCAATTTCTGTGTTTCATCGTTAATAAGAAGGTCCAAGGGATACAGTAAACCTGAAGTGAAGCATCGGAATCTAAAACTGGACTCACAGGAGTGGTTCAAATCATAGAAAGTTAAAGTGTCAGTCCTCTTGTACTTAAGCCTTCATTGTGCCTTTTGTATTGATTTCGGATGCAATTTCTGTGCTTCATCGTCAATAAGAAGGTCCAAGGGATACAGTAAACCTGAAGTGAAGCATCGGAATCTAAAACTGGCCTCACAGGAGTGGTTCAAATCATAGAAAGTTAGAGTGGTTGTCCTCTTGTACTTAAGTCGGCATTGTGCCTTTTGTATTAAATTCGGATGCAATTTCTGTAATCATCGTCAATAAGAAGGTCCAAGGGATACAGTAAACCTGAAGTGAAGTCTCGGCAACATAAACTGGACTCACAGGTGAGGTTCAAATCATAGAAAGTTAGAGTGTCAGTCCTCTTGTACTTAAGTCGGCATTGTGCCTTTTATATAGAATTCGGATGCAATTTCTGTGTTTCATCGTCAATAAGAGGGTCCAAGGGATACAGTAAGCCTGAAGTGAAGCATCGGAATCTAAAACTGGACTCAAAGGAGTGGTTCAAATCAAAGAAATTTAGAGTGTCAGTCCCTTGTACTTATGTCGGCACTGTGTCTTTTGTATTATATTCGTATGCAATTTCTGTGTTTCATTGTCAATAAGAAGGTCCAAGGGATTCAGTAAACCTGAAGTGAAGCATCGGAATCTAAAACTAGAATCACAGGAGAGGTTCAAATCATAGAAAGTTAGAGTGTCAGTCCTCTTGTACTAGAGCCGGCATTGTGCCTTTTGTATTAAATTGGCATGCAATTTCTGTGTTTCATCGTCAATACGAAGGTCCAAGGGATACAGTAAACCTAAAGTGAAGCATCGGAATCTAAAACTGGACTCAAAGGAGTGGTTCAAATCAAAGAAATTTAGAGTGTCAGTCCCTTGTACTTATGTCGGCACTGTGCCTTTTGTATTATATTCGTATGCAATTTCTGTGTTTCATTGTCAATAAGAAGGTCCAAGGGATTAAGTAAACCTGAAGTGAAGCATCGGAAACTAAAACCTGACTCACAGTAGTGGTTCAAATCTTAGAAACTTAGAGTGTCAGTCCTCTTGTACTTAAGTCGGCATTGTGCTGTTGTATTAAATTCGGATGCAATTTCTATGTTTCATCGTCAATAAGAAGGTCCAAGGGATACAGTAAACCTGAAGTGAAGCCTCGGCAAAAAAAACTGGACTCACAGGAGAGGTTCAAATCATAGAAAGTTAGAGTGTCTGTCCTCTTGTACTTAAGTCGGCATTGTGCCTCTTGTATTAAATTTGGACGTAATTTCTGTGTTTAATCGTCAATAAGAAGGTCCAAGGGATACAGTAAATCTGAAGTGAAGCATCGGAATCTAAAACTGGACTCACAGGAGAGGTTCAAATCATAGAAAGTTAGAGTGTCTGTCCTCTTGTACTTAGGTCGGCATTGTGCCTTTTGTATTAAATTTGGATGCAATTTCTGTGTTTCATCGTCAATAAGAAGGTCCAAGGGATACAGTAAATCTGAAGTGAAGCATCGGAATCTAAAACTGGACTCACAGGAGAGGTTCAAATCATAGAAAGTTAGAGTGTCAGTCCTCCTGTACTTAAGTCGGCATTGTGCCTTTTGTATTAATTTCGGATGCAATTTCTGTGTTTCATCGTCAATAAGAACGTCGAAGGGATACAGTAAACTTGAAGTGAAGCATCGGAATCTAAAACTGGCCTCACAGGAGTGGTTCAAATCATAGAAAGTTAGAGTGTCTGTCCTCTTGTACTTAAGTCGGCATTGTGACTTTTGTATCAAATTCGGATGCAATTTCTGTAATCATCGTCAATAAGAAGGTCCAAGGGATACAGTAAACCTGGAGTGAGGCATCGGAATCTAAAACTGGACTCACAGGAGTGGTTCAAATCATAGAAAGTTTGAGTGTCAGTCCTCTTGGACTTAAGTCAGCATTGTGCCTTTTGTATTAATTTCGGATGCAATTTCTGTTTTTCATCGTCAATAAGAAGGTCCAAGGGATACAGTAAACCTGAAGTGAGGCCTCGGCAACAAAAACTGGACTCACAGGAGAGGTTCAAATCATAGAAAGTTAGAGTGTCAGTCCTCTTGTACTTCAGTAAGCATTGTGCCCTTTGTATTAAATTCGGACGCAATTTCTGTGTTTCATCGTCAATAAGAAGGTCCGAGGGATACAGTAAACCTGAAGTGAAGCATCGGAAACTAAAACTGGCCTCACAGGAGAGGTTCTATTCATAGAAACTTAGAGTGTCAGTCCTCTTGTACTTAAGTCGGCATTGTGCCTTTTGTATTAATTTCGGATGCAATTTCTGTGTTTCATCGTCAATAAGAAGGTCCAAGGGATACAGTAAACCTGAAATGAAACCTCGGCAACAAAAACTGGACTCACAGGAGAGGTTCAAATCATAGAATGTTAGAGTGTCAGTCCTCTTGTACTTAAGTCGGCATTGGGCCTTTTGTATTAAATTCGGATGCAATTTCTGTAATCATCGTCAATAAGAAGGTCCAAGGGATACAGTAAACCTGAAGTGAAGTCTCGGCAACATAAACTGGACTCACAGGTGAGGTTCAAATCATAGAAAGTTAGAGTGTCAGTCCTCTTGTACTTAAGTCGGCATTGTGCCTTTTATATAGAATTCGGATGCAATTTCTGTGTTTCATCGTCAATAAGAGGGTCCAAGGGATACAGTAAGCCTGAAGTGAAGCATCGGAATCTAAAACTGGACTCAAAGGAGTGGTTCAAATCAAAGAAATTTAGAGTGTCAGTCCCTTGTACTTATGTCGGCACTGTGCCTTTTGTATTATATTCGTATACAATTTCTGTGTTTCATTGTCAATAAGAAGGTCCAAGGGATTCAGTAAACCTGAAGTGAAGCATCGGAATCTAAAACTAGAATCACAGGAGAGGTTCAAATCATAGAAAGTTAGAGTGTCAGTCCTCTTGTACTAGAGCCGGCATTGTGCCTTTTGTATTAAATTGGCATGCAATTTCTGTGTTTCATCGTCAATACGAAGGTCCAAGGGATACAGTAAACCTAAAGTGAAGCATCGGAATCTAAAACTGGACTCAAAGGAGTGGTTCAAATCAAAGAAATTTAGAGTGTCAGTCCCTTGTACTTATGTCGGCACTGTGCCTTTTGTATTATATTCGTATGCAATTTCTGTGTTTCATTGTCAATAAGAAGGTCCAAGGGATTAAGTAAACCTGAAGTGAAGCATCGGAAACTAAAACCTGACTCACAGTAGTGGTTCAAATCTTAGAAACTTAGAGTGTCAGTCCTCTTGTACTTAAGTCGGCATTGTGCTGTTGTATTAAATTCGGATGCAATTTCTATGTTTCATCGTCAATAAGAAGGTCCAAGGGATACAGTAAACCTGAAGTGAAGCCTCGGCAAAAAAAACTGGACTCACAGGAAGGTTCAAATCATAGAAAGTTTGAGTGTCTGTCCTCTTGTACTTAAGTCGGCATTGTGCCTCTTGTATTAAATTTGGACGTAATTTCTGTGTTTAATCGTCAATAAGAAGGTCCAAGGGATACAGTAAATCTGAAGTGAAGCATCGGAATCTAAAACTGGACTCACAGGAGAGGTTCAAATCATAGAAAGTTAGAGTGTCTGTCCTCTTGTACTTAGGTCGGCATTGTGCCTTTTGTATTAAATTTGGATGCAATTTCTGTGTTTCATCGTCAATAAGAAGGTCCAAGGGATACAGTAAATCTGAAGTGAAGCATCGGAATCTAAAACTGGACTCACAGGAGAGGTTCAAATCATAGAAAGTTAGAGTGTCAGTCCTCCTGTACTTAAGTCGGCATTGTGCCTTTTGTATTAATTTCGGATGCAATTTCTGTGTTTCATCGTCAATAAGAACGTCGAAGGGATACAGTAAACTTGAAGTGAAGCATCGGAATCTAAAACTGGCCTCACAGGAGTGGTTCAAATCATAGAAAGTTAGAGTGTCTGTCCTCTTGTACTTAAGTCGGCATTGTGACTTTTGTATTAAATTCGGATGCAATTTCTGTAATCATCGTCAATAAGAAGGTCCAAGGGATACAGTAAACCTGGAGTGAGGCATCGGAATCTAAAACTGGACTCACAGGAGTGGTTCAAATCATAGAAAGTTTGAGTGTCAGTCCTCTTGGACTTAAGTCAGCATTGTGCCTTTTGTATTAATTTCGGATGCAATTTCTGTTTTTCATCGTCAATAAGAAGGTCCAAGGGATACAGTAAACCTGAAGTGAGGCCTCGGCAACAAAAACTGGACTCACAGGAGAGGTTCAAATCATAGAAAGTTAGAGTGTCAGTCCTCTTGTACTTCAGTAAGCATTGTGCCCTTTGTATTAAATTCGGACGCAATTTCTGTGTTTCATCGTCAATAAGAAGGTCCGAGGGATACAGTAAACCTGAAGTGAAGCATCGGAAACTAAAACTGGCCTCACAGGAGAGGTTCTATTCATAGAAACTTAGAGTGTCAGTCCTCTTGTACTTAAGTCGGCATTGTGCCTTTTGTATTAATTTCGGATGCAATTTCTGTGTTTCATCGTCAATAAGAAGGTCCAAGGGATACAGTAAACCTGAAATGAAACCTCGGCAACAAAAACTGGACTCACAGGAGAGGTTCAAATCATAGAATGTTAGAGTGTCAGTCCTCTTGTACTTAAGTCGGCATTGGGCCTTTTGTATTAAATTCGGACGCAATTTCTGTGTTTCATCGTCAATAAGAAGGTCCAAGGGATACAGTAAACCTGTAGTGAATCATCGGAAACTAAAACTGGCCTCACAGGAGAGGTTCAAATCATAGACAGTTAGAGTGTCAGTCCTCGTGTACTTAAGCCGGCCTTGTGCCTTTTGTATTAAATTCGGATGCAATTTCTGTGTTTCATCGTCAATAAGAAGATCCAAGGGATACAGTAAACCTGAAGTGAAGCATCGAAATCTAAAACTGGACTCACAGGAGAGGTTCAAACCATAGAAAGTAAGAGTGTCAGTCCTCTTGTACTTATGTCGGCATTGTGCCTTTTGTATTAAATTCGGATGCAATTTCTTTGTTTCATCGTCAATAAGAAGGTCCAAGGGATACAATAAACCAGAAGTGATGCATCGGAATCTAAATCTGGACTCACAGGAAAGGTTCAAATCATAGAAATTTAGGGTGTCAGTTCTCTTGTACATAAGTCGGCATTGTGCCTTTAGTATTAAATTCGGATGCAATTTCTGTGTTTCATCGTTAATAAGAAGGTCCAAGGGATACAGTAAACCTGAAGTGAAGCATCGGAATCTAAAACTGGACTCACAGGAGTGGTTCAAATCATAGAAATTTAGAGTGTCAGTCCTCTTGTACTTAAGTCGGCATTGTGCCTTCTGAATTAATTTCGGATGCAGTTTCTGTGTTTCATCGTCAATAAGCAGGTCCAAGGGATACAGTAAACCTGAAGTGAAGCCTCGGCAACAAAAACTGGACTCACAGGAGTGGTTCAAATCATAGAAACTTAGAGTGTCAGTCCTCTTGTACTTAAGTCGGCATTGTGCCTTTTGTATTAATTTCGGATGCAATTTCTGTGTTTCATCGCCAATAAGAAGGTCCAAGGGATACAGTAAACCTGAAGTGAAGCCTCGGCAACAAAAACTGGACTCACAGGAGAGGTTCAAATCATAGAAAGTTAGAGTGTCAGTCCTCTTGTACTTAAGTCGGCATTGTGCCTTTTGTATTAATTTCGGATGCAATTTCTGTGTTTCATCGTCAATAAGAAGGTCCAAGGGATACAGTAAACCTAAAGTGAAGCATCGGAATCTAAAACTGGCCTCACAGGAGTGGTTCAAATCATAGAAAGTTAGAGTGTCTGTCCTCTTGGACTTAAGTCGGCATTGTGCCTTTTGTATTGAATCCGGATGCAATTTCTGTAATCATCGTCAATAAGAAGGTCCAAGGGATACAGTAAACCTGAAGTGAGGCATCGCAATCTAAAACTGGACTCACAGGAGTGGTTCAAATCATAGAAAGTTAGAGTATCAGTCCTCTTGTACTTAAGTCGGCATTGTGCCTTTTGTATTAATTTCGGATGCAATTTCTGTGTTTCATCGTCAATAAGAAGGTCCAAGGGATACAGTAAACCTGAAGCGAAGCCTCGGCAACAAAAACTGGACTCACAGGAGAGTTTCAAATCATAGAAAGTTAGAGTGTCAGTCCTCTAGTACTTAAGTCGGCATTGTGCGTTTTGTATTAAATTCGGACGCAATTTCTGTGTTTCATAGTCAATAAGAAGGTCCAAGGGATACAGTAAACCTGAAGTGAAGCATCGGAATCTAAAACTGGCCTCACAGGAGAGGTTCAAATCATAGAAAGTTAGAGTGTCAGTACTCTTGTACTTATGTCGACATTGTGCCTTTTGTATTAAATTCGGATGCAATTTCTGTGTTTCATCGTCAATAAGAAGGTCCAAGGGATACAATAAACCAGAAGTGAAGCATCGGAATCTAAAACTGAACTCACAGGAGAGGTCCAAATCATAGAAATTTAGGGCGTCAGTCCTCTTGTACTTAACTCGGCATTGTGCCTTTTGTATTCAATTCGGATGCAATTTCTGTGTTTCATCGTTAATAAGAAGGTCCAAGGGATACAGTAAACCTGAAGTGAAGCATCGGAATCTAAAACTGGACTCACAGGAGTGGTTCAAATCATAGAAATTTAGAGTGTCAGTCCTCTTGTACTTAAGTCGGCACTGTGCCTTTTGTATTAAATTCGTATGCAATTTCTGTGTTACATTGTCAGTAAGAAGGTCCAAGGGATTGAGTAAACCTGAAGTGAAGCATCGGAAACTAAAATCTGACTCACAGGAGGGGTTCAAATCATAGAAAGTTAGAGTGTCTGTCCTCTTGTACTTAAGTCGGCACTGTGCCTTTTGTATTGAATCCGGATGCAATTTCTGTAATCATCGTCAATAAGAAGGTCCAAAGGATACAGTAAACCTGAGGTGAGGCATCGCAATCTAAAACTGGACTCACAGGAGTGGTTCAAATCATAGAAAGTTAGAGTATCAGTCCTCTTGTACTTAAGTCGGCATTGTGACTTTTGTATTAATTTCGGATGCAATTTCTGTGTTTCATCGTCAATAAGAAGGTCCTAGGGATACAGTAAACCTGAAGTGAAGCCTCGGCAACAAAAACTGGACTCACAGGAGAGTTTCAAATCATAGAAAGTTAGAGTGTCAGTCCTCTAGTACTTAAGTCGGCATTGTGCGTTTTGTATTAAATTCGGACGCAATTTCTGTGTTTAATAGTCAATAAGAAGGTCCAAGGGATACAGTAAACCTGAAGTGAAGCATCGGAATCTAAAACTGTCCTCACAGGAGAGGTTCAAATCATAGTAACTGAGAGTGTCAGTCCTCTTGTACTTAAGTCGGCATTGTGCCTTTTGTATTAAATTCGGATGCAATTTCTGTGTTTCAACGTCAATAAGAAAGTCCAAGGGATACAATAAACCAGAAGTGAAGCATCGGAATCTAAAACTGGACTGACAGGAGAGGTCCAAATCATAGAAATTTAGGGTGTCAGTCCTCTTGTACTTAACTCGGCATTGTGCCTTTTGTATTCAATTCGGATGCAATTTCTGTGTTTCATCGTTAATAAGAAGGTCCAAGGGATACAGTAAACCTGAAGTGAAGCATCGGAATCTAAAACTGGACTCACAGGAGTGGTTCAAATCATAGAAATTTAGAGTGTCAGTCCTCTTGTACTTAAGTCGGCACTGTGCCTTTTGTATTAAATTCGTATGCAATTTCTGTGTTTCATTGTCAGTAAGAAGTTCCAAGGGATACAGAAAAACCTGAAGTGAAGCATCGGAAACTAAAATCTGACTCACAGGAGGGGTTCAAATCATAGAAAGTTAGAGTGTCAGTACTCTTGTACTTATGTCGACATTGTGCCTTTTGTATTAAATTCGGATGCAATTTCTGTGTTTCATCGTCAATAAGAAGGTCCAAGGGATACAATAAACCAGAAGTGAAGCATCGGAATCTAAAACTGGACTCACAGGAGAGGTCCAAATCATAGAAATTTAGGGTGTCAGTCCTCTTGTACTTAACTCGGCATTGTGCCTTTTGTATTCAATTCGGATGCAATTTCTGTGTTTCATCGTTAATAAGAAGGTCCAAGGGATACAGTAAACCTGAAGTGAAGCATCGGAATCTAAAACTGGACTCACAGGAGTGGTTCAAATCATAGAAATTTAGAGTGTCAGTCCTCTTGTACTTAAGTCGGCACTGTGCCTTTTGTATTAAATTCGTATGCAATTTCTGTGTTACATTGTCAGTAAGAAGGTCCAAGGGATTGAGTAAACCTGAAGTGAAGCATCGGAAACTAAAATCTGACTCACAGGAGGGGTTCAAATCATAGAAAGTTAGAGTGTCTGTCCTCTTGTACTTAAGTCGGCATTGTGCCTTTTGTATTGAATCCGGATGCAATTTCTGTAATCATCGTCAATAAGAAGGTCCAAGGGATACAATAAACCAGAAGTGAAGCATCGGAATCTAAAACTGGACTCACAGGAGAGGTTCAAATCATAGAAAGTTAGAGTGTCAGTCCTCTTGTACTTATGTCGGCATTGTGCCTTTTGTAATAAATTCGGATGCAATTTCTGTGTTTCATAGTCAATAAGAAGGTCCAAGGGATACAGTAAACTTGAAGTGAAGCATCGGAATCTTAAACTGGAATCATAGGAGAGGTTCAAATCATATAAAGTATGAGTGTCAGTCCTCTTGTACTTGAGCCGGCATTGTGCCTTTTGTATTAAATTCGGATGCAATTTCTGTGTTTCATCGTCAATAAGAAGGTCCAAGGGATACAGTATACCTGAAGTGAAGCATCGGAATCTAAAACTGGCCTCACAGGAGTGGTTCAAATCATAGAAAGTTAGAGTGTCTGTCCTCTTGTACTTAAGTCGGCATTGTGCCTTTTGTATTGAATCCGGATGCAATTTCTGTAATCATCGTCAATAAGAAGGTCCAAAGGATACAGTAAACCTGAGGTGAGGCATCGCAATCTAAAACTGGACTCACAGGAGTGGTTCAAATCATAGAAAGTTAGAGTATCAGTCCTCTTGTACTTAAGTCGGCATTGTGACTTTTGTATTAATTTCGGATGCAATTTCTGTGTTTCATCGTCAATAAGAAGGTCCTAGGGATACAGTAAACCTGAAGTGAAGCCTCGGCAACAAAAACTGGACTCACAGGAGAGTTTCAAATCATAGAAAGTTAGAGTGTCAGTCCTCTAGTACTTAAGTCGGCATTGTGCGTTTTGTATTAAATTCGGACGCAATTTCTGTGTTTAATAGTCAATAAGAAGGTCCAAGGGATACAGTAAACCTGAAGTGAAGCATCGGAATCTAAAACTGTCCTCACAGGAGAGGTTCAAATCATAGTAACTGAGAGTGTCAGTCCTCTTGTACTTAAGTCGGCATTGTGCCTTTTGTATTAAATTCGGATGCAATTTCTGTGTTTCAACGTCAATAAGAAAGTCCAAGGGATACAATAAACCAGAAGTGAAGCATCGGAATCTAAAACTGGACTGACAGGAGAGGTCCAAATCATAGAAATTTAGGGTGTCAGTCCTCTTGTACTTAACTCGGCATTGTGCCTTTTGTATTCAATTCGGATGCAATTTCTGTGTTTCATCGTTAATAAGAAGGTCCAAGGGATACAGTAAACCTGAAGTGAAGCATCGGAATCTAAAACTGGACTCACAGGAGTGGTTCAAATCATAGAAATTTAGAGTGTCAGTCCTCTTGTACTTAAGTCGGCACTGTGCCTTTTGTATTAAATTCGTATGCAATTTCTGTGTTTCATTGTCAGTAAGAAGGTCCAAGGGATACAGAAAAACCTGAAGTGAAGCATCGGAAACTAAAATCTGACTCACAGGAGGGGTTCAAATCATAGAAAGTTAGAGTGTCAGTACTCTTGTACTTATGTCGACATTGTGCCTTTTGTAATAAATTCGGATGCAATTTCTGTGTTTCATAGTCAATAAGAAGGTCCAAGGGATACAGTAAACTTGAAGTGAAGCATCGGAATCTTAAACTGGAATCATAGGAGAGGTTCAAATCATATAAAGTATGAGTGTCAGTCCTCTTGTACTTGAGCCGGCATTGTGCCTTTTGTATTAAATTCGGATGCAATTTCTGTGTTTCATCGTCAATAAGAAGGTCCAAGGGATACAGTATACCTGAAGTGAAGCATCGGAATCTAAAACTGGCCTCACTGGAGTGGTTCAAATCATAGAAAGTTAGAGTGTCTGTCCTCTTGTACTTAAGTCGGCATTGTGCCTTTTTTATTAATTTCGGAAGCAATTTCTGTGTTTCATCGTCAATAAGAAGGTCCAAGGGATACAGTAAACCTGAGGTGAAGCATCGGATTCTAAAACAGGTCTCACAGGTGAGGTTTAAATCATCGAAAGTTAGAGTGTCGGTCCTCTTGTACTTAAGTCGGCATTGTGCATTTTGTATTACATTCGGATGCAATTTCTGTGTTTCATCGTCAATAAGAAGGTCCAAGGGATACAGAAAAACCTGAAGTGAAGCATCGGAATCTAATACTGGACTCACAGGAGAGGTTCAAATAATAGAAAATTAGAGTGTCAGTCCTCTTGTACTAGAGCCGGCATTGTGCCTTTTGTATTAAATTCGCATATAATTTATGTGTTTCATCGTCAATAAGAAGGTCCAAGGAATACAGTAAACCTGAAGTGAAGCTTCGGCAACAAAAACTGGACTCACAGGAGAGGTTCAAATCATAGAAAGTTAGAGTGTCAGTCCTCTTGTACTTGAGTCGGCATTGTGCCTTTTGTATTAAATTCGGATGCAATTTCTGTGTTTCATCGTCAATAGGAAGGTCCAAGGGATACAGAAAATCTGAAGTGAAGCATCGGAATCTAAAACTGGAATCACAGGAGAGTATCAAATCAAAGAAAGTTTGAGTGTCAGTCCTCTTGTACTTCAGTCGGCATTGTGCCTTTTGTATTAAATTCGGATGCAATTTCTGTGCTTCATCGTCAATAAGAAGGTCCAAGGGATACAATAAACCAGAAGTGAAGCATCGGAATCTAAAACTGGACTCACAGGAGAGGTTCAAATCATAGAAATTTAGGGTGTCAGTCCTCTTGTACTTAAGTCGGCATTGTGCCTTTTGTATTAAATTCGGATGCAATTTCTGTGTTTCATCGTTAATAAGAAGGTCCAAGGGATACAGTAAACCTGAAGTGAAGCCTCGGCAACAAAAACTGGACTCACAGGAGAGGTACAAATCATAGAAAATTTGAGTGTCAGTCCTCTTGTATTATGTCGGAATTGTGCCTTTTGTATTAAATTCGGACGCAATTTCTGTGTTTCATGGTCAATAAGAAGGTCCAAGGGATACAGTAAACCTGAAGTGAAGCATCGGAAACTAAAACTGGACTCACAGGAGAGGTTCAAATCATAGAAAATTAAAGTGTCAGTCCTCTTGTACTTAAGTCGGCATTGTGCCTTTTGTATTAAATTCGGATGCAATTTCTGTGTTTCATCGTCAATAAGAAGGTCCAAGGGATACAGTAAACTTGAAGTGAAGCATCGGAATCTTAAACTGGAATCATAGGAGAGGTTCAAATCATAGAAAGTGTGAGTGTCAGTCCTCTTGTACTTGAGCCGGCATTGTGCCTTTTGTATTAAATTCGGATGCAATTTCTGTGTTTCATCGTCAATAAGATGGTCCAAGGGATACAGTAAACCTGAAGTGAAGCATCGGAATCTAAAACTGGCCTCACAGCAGTGGTTCAAATCATAGGAAGTTAGAGTGTCTGTCCTCTTGTACTTAAGTCAGCATTGTGCCTTTTTTTTTAATTTCGGAAGCAATTTCTGTGTTTCATCGTCAATAAGAAGGTCCAAGGGATACAGTAAACCTGAGGTGAAGCATCGGATTCTAAAACAGGACTCACAGGTGAGGTTTAAATCATGGAAAGTTAGAGTGTCGGTCCTCTTGTACTCAAGTCGGCATAGTGCATTTTGTATTACATTCGGATGCAATTTCTGTGTTTCATCGTCAATAAGAAGGTCCAAGGGATACAGTAAACCTGAAGTGAAGCATCGGAATCTAAAACTGGACTCACAGGAGAGGTTCAAATAATAGAAAGTTAGAGTGTCAGTCCTCTTGTACTAGAGCCGGCATTGTGCCTTTTGTACTAAATTCGCATATAATTTCTGTGTTTCATCGTCAATAAGAAGGTCCAAGGGATACAGTAAACCAGAAGTGAAGCATCGGAATCTACAACTGGACTCACAGGAGTGGTTCAAATCATAGAAAGTTAGAGTGTCAGTCCCCTTGTACTTATGTCGGCACTGTGCCTTTTGTATTATATTCGTATGCAATTTCTGTGTTTCATTGTCAATAAGAATGTCCAAGGGATTCAGTAAACCTGAAGTGAAGCATCGGAAACTAAAACCTGACTCACAGTAGAGGTTCAAATCATTGAAACTTAGAGTGTCAGTCCTCTTGTACTTAAGTCGGCATTGAGCTGTTGTATTGATTTCGGATGCAATTTCTATGTTTCATCGTCAATAAGAAGGTCCAAGGGATACAGTAAACCTGAAGTGAAGCCTCAGCAACAAAAACTGGACTCACAGGAGAGGTTCAAATCATAGAAAGTTAGAGTGTCAGTCCTCGTGTACTTAAGCCGGCCTTGTGCCTTTTGTATTAAATTCGGATGCAATTTCTGTGTTTCATCGTCAATAAGAAGATCCAAGGGATACAGTAAACCTGAAGTGAAGCATCGAAATCTAAAACTGGACTCACAGGAGAGGTTCAAACCATAGAAAGTAAGAGTGTCAGTCCTCTTGTACTTATGTCGGCATTGTGCCTTTTGTATTAAATTCGGATGCAATTTCTGTGTTTCATCGTCAATAAGAAGGTCCAAGGGATACAATAAACCAGAAGTGAAGCATCGGAATCTAAATCTGGACTCACAGGAGAGGTTCAAATCATAGAAATTTAGGGTGTCAGTCCTCTTGTACTTAAGTCGGCATTGTGCCTTTTGTATAAAATTCGGATGCAATTTCTGTGTTTCATCGTTAATAAGAAGGTCCAAGGGATACAGTAAACCTGAAGTGAAGCATCGGATACTAAAACTGGACTCACAGGAGTGGTTCAAATCATAGAAATTTAGAGTGTCAGTCCTCTTGTACTTAAGTCGGCACTGTGCCTTTTGTATTAAATTCGTATGCAATTCCTGTGTTTCATTGTCAATAAGAAGGTCCAAGGGATTCAGTAAACCTGAAGTGAAGCATCGGAAACTAAAAGCTGACTCACAGGAGGGGTTCAAATCATAGAAACTTAGAGTGTCAGTCTTCTTGCACTTAAGTCGGCATTGTGCCTTTTGAATTAATTTCGGATGCAATTTCTGTGTTTCATCGTCAATAAGCAGGTCTAAGGGATACAGTAAACCTGAAGTGAAGCCTCGGCAACAAAAACTGGACTACCAGGAGAGGTACAAATCATTGAAAGTTAGAGTGTCAGTCCTCTTGTATTAAGTCGGAATTGTGCCTTTTGTATTAAATTCGGACGCAATTTCTGTGTTTCATGGTTAATACGAAGGTCCAAGGGATACAGTAAACCTGAAGTGAAGCATCGGAATCTAAAACTGGACTCACAGGAGTGGTTCAAATCATAGAAAGTTAGAGTGTCAGTCCCCTTGTACTTATGTCTTCACTGTGCCTTTTGTATTATATTCGTATGCAATTTCTGTGTTTCATTGTCAATAAGAAGGTCCAAGGGATTCAGTAAACCTGAAGTGAAGCATCGGAAACTAAAACCTGACTCACAGTAGAGGTTAAAATCATAGAAACTTAGAGTGTCAGTCTTCTTGTACTGAAGTCGGCATTGTGCTGTTGTATTAATTTCGGATGCAATTTCTATGTTTCATCGTCAATAAGAACGTCCAAGTCATACAGTAAACCTGAAGTGAAGCCTCGGCAACAAAAACTGGACGCACAGGAGAGGTTCAAATCATAGAAAGTTAGAGTGTCTGTCCTCTTGTACTTAAGTCGGCATCGTGCCTTTTGTAATAAGTTTGGACGCAATTTCTGTGTTTAATCGTCAATAAGAAGGTCCAAGGGATACAGTAAATCTGAAGTGAAGCATCGGAATCTAAAACTGGACTCACATTAGTGGTTCAAATCATAGAAAGTTAGAGTGTCAGTCCTCTTGTACTTAAGTCGGCATTGTGCCTTTTGTATTAATTTCGGATGCAATTTCTGTGTTTCATCGTCAATAAGAAGGTCCCAGGGATACAGTAAACCTGTAGTGAAGCCTCGGCAACAAAAACTGGACTCACAGGAGAGGTTCAAATCATAGAAAGTTAGTGTGTCTGTCCTCTTGTACTTATGTCGGCATTGTGCCTTTTGTATTAATTTCGGATGCAATATCTGTGTTTCATCGTCAATAAGAAGGTCCAAGGGATACAGTAAACCTAAAGTGAAGCATCGGAATCTAAAACTAGCATCACAGGAGTGGTTCAAATCATAGAAATTTAGAGTGTCTGTCCTCTTGTACTTAACTCGGCATTGTGCCTTTTGTATTGAATCCGGATGCAATTTCTGTAATCATCGTCAATAAGAAGGTCCAAGGGATACAGTAAACCTGAAGTGAGGCATCGGAATCTAAAACTGGACTCACAGGAGTGGTTCAAATCATAGAAAGTTAGAGTATCAGTCCTACTTGTACTTAAGTCGGCATTGTGCCTTTTGTATTAAATTCGGATGCAATTTCTGTGTTTCATCGTCAATAGGAAGGTCCAAGGGATACAGAAAACCTGAAGTGAAGCATCGGAATCTAAAACTGGAATCACAGGAGAGGTTCAAATCAAAGAAAGTTTGAGTGTCAGTCCTCTTGTACTTCAGTCGGCATTGTGCCTTTTGTATTAAATTCGGATGCAATTTCTGTGCTTCATCGTCAATAAGAAGGTCCAAGGGATACAATAAACCAGAAGTGAAGCATCGGAATCTAAAACTGGACTCACAGGAGAGGTTCAAATCATAGAAATTTAGGGTGTCAGTCCTCTTGTACTTAAGTCGGCATTGTGCCTTTTGTATTAAATTCGGATGCAATTTCTGTGTTTCATCGTTAATAAGAAGGTCCAAGGGATACAGTAAACCTGAAGTGAAGCATCGGAATCTAAAACTGGACTCACAGGAGTGGTTCAAATCATAGAAATTTAGAGTGTCAGTCCTCTTGTACTTAAGTCGGCACTGTGCCTTTTGTATTAAATTCGTATGCAATTTCTGTGTTTCATTGTCAATAAGAAGGTCCAAGGGATTCAGTAAACCTGAAGTGTAGCATCGGAAACTAAAACCTGACTCACAGGAGGGGTTCAAATCATAGAAACTTAGAGTGTCAGTCTTCTTGTACTTAAGTCGGCATTGTGCCTTTTGAATTAATTTCGGATGCAATTTCTGTGTTTCATCGTCAATAAGAAGGTCCAAGGGATACAGTAAACCTGAAGTGAAGCCTCGGCAACAAAAACTGGACTCACAGGAGAGGTACAAATCACAGAAAATTAGAGTGTCAGTCCTCTTGTATTATGTCGGAATTGTGCCTTTTGTATTATATTCGGACGCAATTTCTGTGTTTCATGGTCAATAAGAAGGTCCAAGGGATACAGTAAACCTGAAGTGAAGCATCGGAAACTAAAACTGGACTCACAGGAGAGGTTCAAATCATAGAAAATTAAAGTGTCAGTCCTCTTGTACTTAAGTCGGCATTGTGCCTTTTGTATTAAATTCGGATGCAATTTCTGTGTTCCATCGTCAATAAGAAGGTCCAAGGGATACAGTAAACTTGAAGTGAAGCATCGGAATCTTAAACTGGAATCATAGGAGAGGTTCAAATCATAGAAAGTATGAGTGTCAGTCCTCTTGTACTTGAGCCGGCATTGTGCCTTTTGTATTAAATTCGGATGCAATTTCTGTGTTTCATCGTCAATAAGATGGTCCAAGGGATACAGTAAACCTGAAGTGAAGCATCGGAATCTAAAACTGGCCTCACAGCAGTGGTTCAAATCATAGGAAGTTAGAGTGTCTGTCCTCTTGTACTTAAGTCGGCATTGTGCCTTTTTTTTTAATTTCGGAAGCAATTTCTGTGTTTCATCGTCAATAAGAAGGTCCAAGGGATACAGTAAACCTGAGGTGAAGCATCGGATTCTAAAACAGGACTCACAGGTGAGGTTTAAATCATGGAAAGTTAGAGTGTCGGTCCTCTTGTACTCAAGTCGGCATAGTGCATTTTGTATTACATTCGGATGCAATTTCTGTGTTTCATCGTCAATAAGAAGGTCCAAGGGATACAGTAAACCTGAAGTGAAGCATCGGAATCTAAAACTGGACTCACAGGAGAGGTTCAAATAATAGAAAGTTAGAGTGTCAGTCCTCTTGTACTAGAGCCGGCATTGTGCCTTTTGTACTAAATTCGCATATAATTTCTGTGTTTCATCGTCAATAAGAAGGTCCAAGGGATACAGTAAACCAGAAGTGAAGCATCGGAATCTAAAACTGGACTCACAGGAGTGGTTCAAATCATAGAAAGTTAGAGTGTCAGTCCCCTTGTACTTATGTCGGCACTGTGCCTTTTGTATTATATTCGTATGCAATTTCTGTGTTTGATTGTCAATAAGAATGTCCAAGGGATTCAGTAAACCTGAAGTGAAGCATCGGAAACTAAAACCTGACTCACAGTAGAGGTTCAAATCATTGAAACTTAGAGTGTCAGTCCTCTTGTACTTAAGTCGGCATTGAGCTGTTGTATTGATTTCGGATGCAATTTCTATGTTTCATCGTCAATAAGAAGGTCCAAGGGATACAGTAAACCTGAAGTGAAGCCTCAGCAACAAAAACTGGACTCACAGGAGAGGTTCAAATCATAGAAAGTTAGAGTGTCAGTCCTCGTGTACTTAAGCCGGCCTTGTGCCTTTTGTATTAAATTCGGATGCAATTTCTGTGTTTCATCGTCAATAAGAAGATCCAAGGGATACAGTAAACCTGAAGTGAAGCATCGAAATCTAAAACTGGACTCACAGGAGAGGTTCAAACCATAGAAAGTAAGAGTGTCAGTCCTCTTGTACTTATGTCGGCATTGTGCCTTTTGTATTAAATTCGGATGCAATTTCTGTGTTTCATCGTCAATAAGAAGGTCCAAGGGATACAATAAACCAGAAGTGAAGCATCGGAATCTAAATCTGGACTCACAGGAGAGGTTCAAATCATAGAAGTTTAGGGTGTCAGTCCTCTTGTACTTAAGTCGGCATTGTGCCTTTTGTATAAAATTCGGATGCAATTTCTGTGTTTCATCGTTAATAAGAAGGTCCAAGGGATACAGTAAACCTGAAGTGAAGCATCGGATACTAAAACTGGACTCACAGGAGTGGTTCAAATCATAGAAATTTAGAGTGTCAGTCCTCTTGTACTTAAGTCGGCACTGTGCCATTTGTATTAAATTCGTATGCAATTCCTGTGTTTCATTGTCAATAAGAAGGTCCAAGGGATTCAGTAAACCTGAAGTGAAGCATCGGAAACTAAAAGCTGACTCACAGGAGGGGTTCAAATCATAAAAACTTAGACTGTCAGTCTTCTTGCACTTAAGTCGGCATTGTGCCTTTTGAATTAATTTCGGATGCAATTTCTGTGTTTCATCGTCAATAAGCAGGTCCAAGGGATACAGTAAACCTGAAGTGAAGCCTCGGCAACAAAAACTGGACTACCAGGAGAGGTACAAATCATTGAAAGTTAGAGTGTCAGTCCTCTTGTATTAAGTCGGAATTTTGCCTTTTGTATTAAATTCGGACGCAATTTCTGTGTTTCATGGTTAATAAGAAGGTCCAAGGGATACAGTAAACCTGAAGTGAAGCATCGGAATCTAAAACTGGACTCACAGGAGTGGTTCAAATCATAGAAAGTTAGAGTGTCAGTCCCCTTGTACTTATGTCTTCACTGTGCCTTTTGTATTATATTCGTATGCAATTTCTGTGTTTCATTGTCAATAAGAAGGTCCAAGGGATTCAGTAAACCTGAAGTGAAGCATCGGAAACTAAAACCTGACTCACAGTAGAGGTTAAAATCATAGAAACTTAGAGTGTCAGTCTTCTTGTACTGAAGTCGGCATTGTGCTGTTGTATTAATTTCGGATGCAATTTCTATGTTTCATCGTCAATAAGAACGTCCAAGTCATACAGTAAACCTGAAGTGAAGCCTCGGCAACAAAAACTGGACTCACAGGAGAGGTTCAAATCATAGAAAGTTAGAGTGTCTGTCCTCTTGTACTTAAGTCGGCATCGTGCCTTTTGTATTAAGTTTGGACGCAATTTCTGTGTTTAATCGTCAATAAGAAGGTCCAAGGGATACAGTAAATCTGAAGTGAAGCATCGGAATCTAAAACTGGACTCACATTAGTGGCTCAAATCATAGAAAGTTAGAGTGTCAGTCCTCTTGTACTTAAGTCGGCATTGTGCCTTTTGTATTAATTTCGGATGCAATTTCTGTGTTTCATCGTCAATAAGAAGGTCCCAGGGATACAGTAAACCTGAAGTGAAGCCTCGGCAACAAAAACTGGACTCACAGGAGAGGTTCAAATCATAGAAAGTTAGAGTGTCTGTCCTCTTGTACTTATGTCGGCATTGTGCCTTTTGTATTAATTTCGGATGCAATATCTGTGTTTCATCGTCAATAAGAAGGTCCAAGGGATACAGTAAACCTAAAGTGAAGCATCGGAATCTAAAACTAGCATCACAGGAGTGGTTCAAATCATAGAAATTTAGAGTGTCTGTCCTCTTGTACTTAACTCGGCGTTGTGCCTTTTGTATTGAATCCGGATGCAATTTCTGTAATCATCGTCAATAAGAAGGTCCAAGGGATACAGTAAACCTGAAGTGAGGCATCGGAATCTAAAACTGGACTCACAGGAGTGGTTCAAATCATAGAAAGTTAGAGTATCAGTCCTACTTGTACTTAAGTCGGCATTGTGCCTTTTGTATTAATTTCGGATGCAATTTCTGTGTTTCATCGTCAATAAGAAGGTCCAAGGGATACAGTAAACCTGAAGTGAAGCCTCGGCAACAAAAAGTGGACTCACAGGAGAGTTTCAAATCATAGAAAGTTAGAGTCTCAGTCCTCTAGTACTTAAGTCGGCATTGTGCGTTTTGTATTAAATTCGGACGCAATTTCTGTGTTTCATAGTCAATAAGAAGGTCCAAGGGATACAGTAAACCTGAAGTGAAGCATCGGAATCTAAAACTGGCCTCACAGGAGAGGTTCAAATCATAGAAACTGAGTGTGTCAGTCCTCTTGTACTTAAGTCGGCATTGTGCCTTTTGTATTAAATTCGGATGCAATTTCTGTGTTTCATCGTTAATAAGAAGGTCCAAGGGATACAGTAAACCTGAAGTGAAGCAACGGAATCTAAAACTGGACTCACAGGAGTGGTTCAAATCATAGAAATTTAGAGTGTCAGTCCTCTTGTACTTAAGTCGGCACTGTGCCTTTTGTATTAAATTCGTATGCAATTTCTGTGTTTCATTGTCAATAAGAAGGTCCAAGGGATTCAGTAAACCTGAAGTGAAGCATCGGAAACTAAAACCTGACCCCCCGGAGGGGTTCAAATCATACAAAGTTAGAGTGTCAGTCCTCTTGTACTTAAGTCGGCATTGTGCCTTTTGTATTAAATTCGGATGCAGTTTCTGTGTTTCATCGTCAATAAGAAGGTCCAAGGGATACAGTATACCTGAAGTGAAGCATCGGAATCTAAAACTGGCCTCACAGGAGTGGTTCAAATCATAGAAAGTTAGAGTGTCTGTCCTCTTGTACTTAAGTCGGCATTGTGCCTTTTTTATTAATTTCGGATGCAATTTCTGTGGTTCATCGTCAATAAGAAGGTCCAAGGGATACAGTAAACCTAAGGTGGAGCATCGGATTCTAAAACAGGACTCACAGGTGAGGTTTAAATCATGGTAAGTTAGAGTGTCGGTCCTCTTGTACTTAAGTCGGCATTGTGCATTTTGTATTACATTCGGATGCAATTTCTGTGTTTCATCGTCAATAAGAAGGTTCAAGGGATACAGTAAACCTGAAGTGAAGCATCGGAATCTAATACTGGACTCACAGGAGAGGTTCAAATAATAGAAAGTTAGAGTGTCAGTCCTCTTGTACTAGAGCCGGCATTGTGCCTTTTGTATTAAATTCGCATATAATTTCTGTGTTTCATCGTCAATAAGAAGGTCCAAGGGATTCAGTAAACCAGAAGTGAAGCCTCGGCAACAAAAATTGGACTCACAGGAGTGGTTCAAATCACAGAAAGTTAGAGTGTCAGTCCTCTTGTACTTAAGTCGGCATTGTGCGTTTTGTATTAAATTCGGACGCAATTTCTGTGTTTTATCGTCAATAAGAAGGTCCAAGGGATACAGTAAACCTGAAGTGAAGCATCGGAATCTAAAACTGGCCTCACAGGAGAGGTTCAAATCATAGAAACTGAGAGTGTCAGTCCTCCTGTACTTAAGTCGGCATTGTGCCTTTTGTATTAATTTCGGATGCAATTTCTGTGTTTCATCGTCAATAAGAAGGTCCAAGGGATACAGTAAACCTGAAATGAAGCCTCGGCAACAAAAACTGGACTCACAGGAGAGCTTCAAATCATAGAATGTTAGAGTGTCAGTCCTCTTGTACTTAAGTCGGCACGGTGCCTTTTGTATTTAATTCGGACGCAATTTCTGTGTTTCATCGTCAATAAGAAGGTCCAAGGGATACAGTAAACCTGTAGTGAAGCATCGGAATCTAAAACTGGCCTCACAGGAGAGGTTCAAATCATAGAAAGTTAGAGTGTCAGTCCTCTTGTACTTAAGCCGGCATTGTGCCTTTTGTATAGGGGAGTTGGAATGCCGGAAAATGGAAAAAATTCACATTTTCAGTTTTTAACCTTATAACTTAATTTGAAATTTTCTGCTTAAAATGGTGCAAAATTTGTTAAGAAATTCCAATTGGAAGTATTTTTATTTAATTTTTCAAAATTACATGTGCGCCCAGCAAAGTTACCCATCTTGTGATTTGTACACATTTAAATCTTCGCATTTCCGAAAACATTACATATAGAAGGCTGTGGATTTCACTCTTCAGTTGTAGAATCTTTGATCCTTCCATAGGTACCATTGTTTTTACGACTAGCTGTGTTTATTGTTCAGTTTTTGATCTGTGAGTGTTTGTTTTGAGCCTCGAGTTTAGTTTGTCGCTCATTTGGAGTTTGTTATCTGTCTTGTTTTGACTTTCAGTGGTGAGTGCGTAGTTTCTACGATGCCTAGGAGTGCATCATTATTTAAAAAGCGAAAGTTTCGCGGTAATAGATTTACAAATAACGTTTGTTCAAGTGATTCTGCTTCAGCACCTGTTGATGCTGGTGAAAGTTCTGACGTTTGTACAGCTGAGATGTGTGAAGGAGACACGCCCACCAGTGCATCAAAAAAGAAGTTATCAAACTGTGCAAGTGAAATTACAGATGAAGCTTCTAATGAACAATATGTTTTAGTCGACTTTCCTGTTTTTACTGAGTTTATGAAGAAATGTTTGTGTTGTAATCTTTGTGGAGGTTCTTTTGATATGAACATAACAAAATCTATAGGACTTTCCTGCAAAATTGCTATAGTTTGTGCCAGTTGTGAAAATGAGACCTGTTTTTGGAGCTCTAAAACATGCAGTAGCAATTTGTTTGAGAGTAATATCAGGCTAATGTATGCAATGAGAGCAATTGGTAAAGGACATACTGCTGCTCAAACATTTTGTGCCATAATGAATCTTCCACCTCCACCTGCTAAAATTGACAATTACACTGAAGTGATAGGAGATGCTGTTCAGTCTGTAGCAGATTTATCAATGAAAGCTGCTGCCAGTGAAGCAAAATATATAAATGAAGGAAACCCAGATATCCCTGTTGCTTTTGATGGAACCTGGCAGAAAAGGGGTCACACATCCAAAAATGCTGTTGCTACTGTTACTAGTGTGGACAGCGGTAAAGTTTTGGACTATGAAGTGCTCACTAAACATTGTTACCATTGTGCATCTGGTAAGATAGAAGCAGCTCACATATGTAGCAAGAATTATGAAGGTACGAGTGGAGGCATGGAGGCTGCCGCTGCTGTGAAAATGTTTAGCAGATCAGAAAAAGAACGGGGAGTATTTTACACAAAATTCCTTGGAGATGGGGACTCCAAGGCATACAAAAGTGTTACAGAATCCATGCCATATGTCAATAAGACAATAACTAAACTAGAATGTGTCGGTCATGTTCAGAAACGAATGGGCACTCGTCTAAGGAAACTGAAACAGAATCTGAAGGACAAAATTTTGTCAGATGGTAAAACCATTAGAGGTCGCCTGTCAGATAAAATTATAAATGAATTACAACAATACTATGGTATGGCAATAAGAAATAATGCAAATAATTTGCAGGAAATGAGACAAGCTGTATGGGCCACATATTTACATCGATCATCAACTGATGATAATCCTCAACATTTTGCTTGTCCAGATGGTCCTCAGTCATGGTGCAATTATAGAAAATCTCAAGCTACTGGGGATCCTTATCACCATAAAAATTATATTCCATTGGCTGTTATGGAAGTAATTAAACCAATATATAGAGACTTGGGGCATCCTGATCTTCTGCGAAAATGTCTTCATGGTTGTACCCAGAATCAAAACGAGTCGTTCAACAACCTCATTTGGACTCGTGTACCTAAGAATGTATTTGTTGGGATAAAAACATTGAAATGGGGAGTCAGTGATGCTGTTATTTCATTCAATGATGGTCATATGGGTAGGCTAAAGGTCATGGCAAGGCTCGGCATTGCTCCTGGTATCAACACCATCAGAGGTCTTCAGCTTCTGGACAGCGTGCGAGTAAGGAAGGCTCAGTATGCAGCTGAATTTAATACAAAAAAAGCAAGGGCAGCAAGGAGAAGAAAGCTTCTAGGTGAAGAAGAAGAACTAGAAGATGACCCTGATTACTCTGCTGGACACTTTTGATAATAGAATAAAAGGTATTTGTGAATTTTCATAATAAATTACTTTAATCGCATTTTCTGGCATTTGACATTTTTAGTGTTACATGTACCTTTATCTCATAAACCACTCAACCAACAACATTCAAATTTTCAGAAATGCTGCAAAACAGTTCAAAGAGGCCACTGAACTAGAATCATGACAAGAACTGGCTTATTCTCTGAACTAGGGAAGTTTATGTTATACTTTTTCCAATAAAAAATGGCTTAATGGTAAAAAATTCATAAATACTATACCAACAAAAAGAAAACATTGGTTCTAGTTCAGTGGGCTCACAATATATGCTGAAAACCTCTGCCAGAATTTCAAAGTTCTGAAGATAATAGTTCCAAAGAAAAAGGTACACAAAGTTAGCAAATTTAACATTGGCGAGATAGGGCATTCCAACTCCCCTAATTCGGATGCAATTTCTCTGTGTCATCGTCAATAAGAAGGTCCAAGGGATACAGTATACTTGAAGTGAAACATCGGAATTTAAAACTGGAATCACAGGAGAGGTTCAAATCATAGAAAGTTAGAGTGTCAGTCCTCGCGTACTTAAGCCGGCCTTGTGCCTTTTGTATTAAATTCGTATGAAATTTCTGTGTTTCATCGTCAGGAAGAAGGTCCAAGGGATACAGTAAACTTGAAGTGAAGCATCGGAATCTTAAACTGGAATCACAGGAGAGGTTCAAACCATAGAAAGTTAGAGTGTCAGTCCTCTTGTACTTAAGTCGGCATTGTGCCTTTTGTATTAAATTCGGATGCAATTTCTGTGTTTCATCGTCAATAGGAAGGTACAAGGGATACAGAAAACCTGAAGTGAAGCATCGGAATCTATAACTGGAATCACAGGAGAGGTTCAAATCAAAGTAAGTTTGAGTGTCAGTCCTCTTGTACTTAAGTCGGCATTGTGCCTTTTGTATTAAATTCGGATGCAATTTCTGTGTTTCATCGTCAATAAGAAGGTCCAAGGGATACAATAAACCAGAAGTGAAGCATCGGAATCTAAAACTGGACTCACAGGAGAGGTTCAAATCATAGAAATTTAGGGTGTCAGTCCTCTTGTACTTAAGTCGGCATTGTGCCTTTTGTATTAAATTCGGATGCAATTTCTGTGTTTCATCGTTAATAAGAAGGTCCAAGGGATACAGTAAACCTGAAGTGAAGCATCGGAATCTAAAACTGGACTCACAGGAGTGGTTCAAATCATTGAAATTTAGAGTGTCAGTCCTCTTGGACTTAAGTCGGCACTGTGCCTTTTGTATTAAATTCGTATGCAATTTCTGAGTTTCATTGTCAATAAGATGGTCCAAGGGATTCAGTAAACCTGAAGTGAGGCATCGGAAACTAAAACCTGACTCACAGGAAGGGTTCAAATCATAGAAACTTAGAGTGTCAGTCTTCTTGAACTTAAGTCGGCATTGTGCCTTTTGAATTAATTTCGGATGCAATTTCTGTGTTTCATCGTCAATAAGAAGGTCCAAGTGATACAGTAAACCTGAAGTGAAGCCTCGGCAACAAAAACTGGACTCACAGGAGAGGTACAAATCATAGAAAATTAGAGTGTCAGTCCTCTTGTATTATGTCGGAATTGTGCCTTTTGTATTAAATTCGGACGCAATTTCTGTGTTTCATTGTCAATAAGAAGGTCCAAGGGATACAGTAACCTGAAGTGAAGCATCGCAATCTAAAACTGGACTCACAGGAGAGGTTCTAATCATAGAAAATTAGAGTGTCAGTCCTCTTGTACTTAAGTCGGCGTTGTGCCTTTTGTATTAAATTCGGATGCAATTTCTGTGTTTCATCGTCAATAAGAAGGTCCAAGGGATACAGTAAACTTGAAGTGAAGCATCGGAATCTTAAACTGGAATCATAGGAGAGGTTCAAATCATAGAAAGTATGAGTGTCAGTCCTCTTGTACTTGAGCCGGCATTGTGCCTTTTGTATTAATTTCGGATGCAATATCTGTGTTTCATCGTCAATAAGAAGGTCCAAGGGATTCAGTAAACCTGAAGTGAAGCATCGGAAACTAAAACCTGACTCACCGGAGGGGTTCAAATCATACAAAGTTAGAGTGTCAGTCCTCTTGTACTTAAGTCGGCATTGTGCCTTTTGTATTAAATTCGGATGCAGTTTCTGTGTTTCATCGTCAATAAGAAGGTCCAAGGGATACAGTATACCTGAAGTGAAGCATCGGAATCTAAAACTGGCCTCACAGGAGTGGTTCAAATCATAGAAAGTTAGAGTGTCTGTCCTCTTGTACTTAAGTCGGCATTGTGCCTTTTTTATTAATTTCGGATGCAATTTCTGTGGTTCATCGTCAATAAGAAGGTCCAAGGGATACAGTAAACCTGAGGTGGAGCATCGGATTCTAAAACAGGACTCACAGGTGAGGTTTAAATCATGGAAAGTTAGAGTGTCGGTCCTCTTGTACTTAAGTCGGCATTGTGCATTTTGTATTACATTCGGATGCAATTTCTGTGTTTCATCGTCAATAAGAAGGTTCAAGGGATACAGTAAACCTGAAGTGAAGCATCGGAATCTAATACTGGACTCACAGGAGAGGTTCAAATAATAGAAAGTTAGAGTGTCAGTCCTCTTGTACTAGAGCCGGAATTGTGCCTTTTGTATTAAATTCGCATATAATTTCTGTGTTTCATCGTCAATAAGAAGGTCCAAGGGATTCAGTAAACCTGAAGTGAAGCCTCGGCAACAAAAACTGGACTCACAGGAGTGGTTCAAATCACAGAAAGTTAGAGTGTCAGTCCTCTTGTACTTAAGTCGGCATTGTGCGTTTTGTATTAAATTCGGACGCAATTTCTGTGTTTTATCGTCAATAAGAAGGTCCAAGGGATACAGTAAACCTGAAGTGAAGCATCGGAATCTAAAACTGGCCTCACAGGAGAGGTTCAAATCATAGAAACTGAGAGTGTCAGTCCTCCTGTACTTAAGTCGGCATTGTGCCTTTTGTATTAATTTCGGATGCAATTTCTGTGTTTCATCGTCAATAAGAAGGTCCAAGGGATACAGTAAACCTGAAATGAAGCCTCGGCAACAAAAACTGGACTCACAGGAGAGCTTCAAATCATAGAATGTTAGAGTGTCAGTCCTCTTGTACTTAAGTCGGCACGGTGCCTTTTGTATTTAATTCGGACGCAATTTCTGTGTTTCATCGTCAATAAGAAGGTCCAAGGGATACAGTAAACCTGTAGTGCAGCATCGGAATCTAAAACTGGCCTCACAGGAGAGGTTCAAATCATAGAAAGTTAGAGTGTCAGTCCTCTTGTACTTAAGCCGGCATTGTGCCTTTTGTATTAAATTCGGATGCAATTTCTGTGTTTCATCGTCAATAAGAAGGTCCAAGGGATACAGTAAACTTGAAGTGAAACATCGGAATTTATAACTGGAATCACAGGAGAGGTTCAAACCATAGAAAGTTAGAGTGTCAGTCCTCTTGTACTTAAGTCGGCATTGTGCCTTTTGTATTAAATTCGGATGCAATTTCTGTGTTTCATCGTCAATAGGAAGGTCCAAGGGATACAGAAAACCTGAAGTGAAGCATCGGAATCTATAACTGGAATCACAGGAGAGGTTCAAATCAAAGTAAGTTTGAGTGTCAGTCCTCTTGTACTTAAGTCGGCATTGTGCCTTTTGTATTAAATTCGGATGCAATTTCTGTGTTTCATCGTCAATAAGAAGGTCCAAGGGATACAATAAACCAGAAGTGAAGCATCGGAATCTAAAACTGGACTCACAGGAGAGGTTCAAATCATAGAAATTTAGGGTGTCAGTCCTCTTGTACTTAAGTCGGCATTGTGCCTTTTGTATTAAATTCGGATGCAATTTCTGTGTTTCATCGTTAATAAGAAGGTCCAAGGGATACAGTAAACCTGAAGTGAAGCATCGGAATCTAAAACTGGACTCACAGGAGTGCTTCAAATCATTGAAATTTAGAGTGTCAGTCCTCTTGGACTTAAGTCGGCACTGTGCCTTTTGTATTAAATTCGTATGCAATTTCTGAGTTTCATTGTCAATAAGATGGTCCAAGGGATTCAGTAAACCTGAAGTGAGGCATCGGAAACTAAAACCTGACTCACAGGAAGGGTTCAAATCATAGAAACTTAGAGTGTCAGTCTTCTTGTACTTAAGTCGGCATTGTGCCTTTTGAATTAATTTCGGATGCAATTTCTGTGTTTCATCGTCAATAAGAAGGTCCAAGTGATACAGTAAACCTGAAGTGAAGCCTCGGCAACAAAAACTGGACTCACAGGAGAGGTACAAATCATAGAAAATTAGAGTGTCAGTCCTCTTGTATTATGTCGGAATTGTGCCTTTTGTATTAAATTCGGACGCAATTTCTGTGTTTCATTGTCAATAAGAAGGTCCAAGGGATACAGTAACCTGAAG
This sequence comes from Schistocerca americana, assembly GCF_021461395.2. Lineage (NCBI taxonomy): Eukaryota > Metazoa > Arthropoda > Insecta > Orthoptera > Acrididae > Schistocerca > Schistocerca americana. Next base: position 27,290 of record NW_025725989.1, on the reverse strand, counting down.
TGAAGCATCGCAATCTAAAACTGGACTCACAGGAGAGGTTCTAATCATAGAAAATTAGAGTGTCAGTCCTCTTGTACTTAAGTCGGCGTTGTGCCTTTTGTATTAAATTCGGATGCAATTTCTGTGTTTCATCGTCAATAAGAAGGTCCAAGGGATACAGTAAACTTGAAGTGAAGCATCGGAATCTTAAACTGGAATCATAGGAGAGGTTCAAATCATAGAAAGTATGAGTGTCAGTCCTCTTGTACTTGAGCCGGCATTGTGCCTTTTGTATTAATTTCGGATGCAATATCTGTGTTTCATCGTCAATAAGAAGGTCCAAGGGATTCAGTAAACCTGAAGTGAAGCATCGGAAACTAAAACCTGACTCACCGGAGGGGTTCAAATCATACAAAGTTAGAGTGTCAGTCCTCTTGTACTTAAGTCGGCATTGTGCCTTTTGTATTAAATTCGGATGCAGTTTCTGTGTTTCATCGTCAATAAGAAGGTCCAAGGGATACAGTATACCTGAAGTGAAGCATCGGAATCTAAAACTGGCCTCACAGGAGTGGTTCAAATCATAGAAAGTTAGAGTGTCTGTCCTCTTGTACTTAAGTCGGCATTGTGCCTTTTTTATTAATTTCGGATGCAATTTCTGTGGTTCATCGTCAATAAGAAGGTCCAAGGGATACAGTAAACCTGAGGTGGAGCATCGGATTCTAAAACAGGACTCACAGGTGAGGTTTAAATCATGGAAAGTTAGAGTGTCGGTCCTCTTGTACTTAAGTCGGCATTGTGCATTTTGTATTACATTCGGATGCAATTTCTGTGTTTCATCGTCAATAAGAAGGTTCAAGGGATACAGTAAACCTGAAGTGAAGCATCGGAATCTAATACTGGACTCACAGGAGAGGTTCAAATAATAGAAAGTTAGAGTGTCAGTCCTCTTGTACTAGAGCCGGAATTGTGCCTTTTGTATTAAATTCGCATATAATTTCTGTGTTTCATCGTCAATAAGAAGGTCCAAGGGATACAGTAAACCTGAAGTGTAGCCTCGGCAACAAAAACTGGACTCACAGGAGTGGTTCAAATCACAGAAAGTTAGAGTGTCAGTCCTCTTGTACTTAAGTCGGCATTGTGCGTTTTGTATTAAATTCGGACGCAATTTCTGTGTTTTATCGTCAATAAGAAGGTCCAAGGGATACAGTAAACCTGAAGTGAAGCATCGGAATCTAAAACTGGCCTCACAGGAGAGGTTCAAATCATAGAAACTGAGAGTGTCAGTCCTCCTGTACTTAAGTCGGCATTGTGCCTTTTGTATTAATTTCGGATGCAATTTCTGTGTTTCATCGTCAATAAGAAGGTCCAAGGGATACAGTAAACCTGAAATGAAGCCTCGGCAACAAAAACTGGACTCACAGGAGAGCTTCAAATCATAGAATGTTAGAGTGTCAGTCCTCTTGTACTTAAGTCGGCACGGTGCCTTTTGTATTTAATTCGGACGCAATTTCTGTGGTTCATCGTCAATAAGAAGGTCCAAGGGATACAGTAAACCTGTAGTGCAGCATCGGAATCTAAAACTGGCCTCACAGGAGAGGTTCAAATCATAGAAACTGAGAGTGTCAGTCCTCCTGTACTTAAGTCGGCATTGTGCCTTTTGTATTAATTTCGGATGCAATTTCTGTGTTTCATCGTCAATAAGAAGGTCCAAGGATACAGTAAACCTGAAATGAAGCCTCGGCAACAAAAACTGGACTCACAGGAGAGCTTCAAATCATAGAATGTTAGAGTGTCAGTCCTCTTGTACATAAGCCGGCATTGTGCCTTTTGTATTAAATTCGGATGCAATTTCTGTGTTTCATCGTCAATAAGAAGGTCCAAGGGATACAGTAAACTTGAAGTGAAACATCGGAATTTAAAACTGGAATCACAGGAGAGGTTCAAATCATAGAAAGTTAGAGTGTCAGTCCTTGCGTACTTAAGCCGGCCTTGTGTCTTTTGTATTAAATTCGGATGAAATTTCTGTGTTTCATCGTCAAGAAGAAGGTCCAAGGGATACAGTAAACTTGAAGTGAAGCATCGGAATCTTAAACTGGAATCACAGGAGAGGTTCAAACCATAGAAAGTTAGAGTGTCAGTCCTCTTGTACTTAAGTCGGCATTGTGCCTTTTGTATTAAATTCGGATGCAATTTCTGTGTTTCATCGTCAATAGGAAGGTCCAAGGGATACAGAAAACCTGAAGTGAAGCATCGGAATCTATAACTGGAATCACAGGAGAGGTTCAAATCAAAGAAAGTTTGAGTGTCAGTCCTCTTGTACTTAAGTCGGCATTGTGCCTTTTGTATTAAATTCGGATGCAATTTCTGTGTTTCATCGTCAATAAGAAGGTCCAAGGGATACAATAAACCAGAAGTGAAGCATCGGAATCTAAAACTGGACTCACAGCAGAGGTTCAAATCATAGAAATTTAGGGTGTCAGTCCTCTTGTACTTAAGTCGGCATTGTGCCTTTTGTATTAAATTCGGATGCAATTTCTGTGTTTCATCGTTAATAAGAAGGTCCAAGGGATACGGTAAACCTGAAGTGAAGCATCGGAATCTAAAACTGGACTCACAGGAGTGGTTCAAATCATTGAAATTTAGAGTGTCAGTCCTCTTGGACTTAAGTCGGCACTGTGCCTTTTGTATTAAATTCGTATGCAATTTCTGTGTTTCATTGTCAATAAGATGGTCCAAGGGATTCAGTAAACCTGAAGTGAGGCATCGGAAACTAAAACCTGACTCACAGGAAGGGTTCAAATCATAGAAACTTAGAGTGTCAGTCTTCTTGTACTTAAGTCGGCATTGTGCCTTTTGAATTAATTTCGGATGCAATTTCTGTGTTTCATCGTCAATAAGAAGGTCCAAGTGATACAGTAAACCTGAAGTGAAGCCTCGGCAACAAAAACTGGACTCACAGGAGAGGTACAAATCATAGAAAATTAGAGTGTCAGTCCTCTTGTATTATGTCGGAATTGTGCCTTTTGTATTAAATTCGGACGCAATTTCTGTGTTTCATTGTCAATAAGAAGGTCCAAGGGATACAGTAACCTGAAGTGAAGCATCGGAATCTAAAACTGGACTCACAGGAGAGGTTCAAATCATAGAAAATTAGAGTGTCAGTCCTCTTGTACTTAAGTCGGCGTTGTGCCTTTTGTATTAAATTCGGATGCAATTTCTGTGTTTCATCGTCAATAAGAAGGTCCAAGGGATACAGTAAACTTGAAGTGAAGCATCGGAATCTTAAACTGGAATCATAGGAGAGGTTCAAATCATAGAAAGTATGAGTGTCAGTCCTCTTGTACTTGAGCCGGCATTGTGCCTTTTGTATTAAATTCGGATGCAATTTCTGTGTTTCATCGTCAATAAGAAGGTCCAAGGGATACAGTAAACCTGAAGTGAAGCATCGGAATCTAAAACTGGCCTCACAGGAGTGGTTCAAATCATAGAAAATTAGAGTGTCTGTCCTCTTGTACTTAAGTCGGCATTGTGCCTTTTTTATTAATTTCGGATGCAATTTCTGTGTTTCATCGTCAATAAGAAGGTCCAAGGGATACAGTAAACCTGAGGTGCAGCATCGGATTCTAAAACAGGACTCACAGGTGAGGTTTAAATCATGGAAAGTTAGAGTGTCGGTCCTCTTGTACTTAAGTCGGCATTGTGCATTTTGTATTACATTCGGATGCAATTTCTGTGTTTCATCGTCAATAAGAAGGTCCAAGGGATACAGTAAACCTGAAGTGAAGCATCGGAATCTAAAACTGGACTCACAGGAGAGGTTCAAATAATAGAAAGTTAGAGTGTCAGTCCTCTTGTACTAGAGCCGGCATTGAGCCTTTTGTATTCAATTCGCATATAATTTCTGTGTTTCATCGTCAATAAGAAGGTCCAAGGGATACAGTAAACCAGAAGTGAAGCATCGGAATCTAAAACTGGACTCACAGGAGTGGTTCAAATCATAGAAAGTTAGAGTGTCAGTCCCCTTGTTCTTATGTCGGCTCTGTGCCTTTTGTATTATATTCGTATGCAATTTCTGTGTTTCATTGTCAATAAGAAGGTCCAAGGGATTCAGTAAACCTGAAGTGAAGCATCGGAAACTAAAACCTGACTCACAGTAGAGGTTCAAATCATAGAAATGTGGAGTGTCAGTCCTCTTGTACTTAAGTCGGCATTGTGCTGTTGTATTAATATCGGATGCAATTTCTATGTTTCATCGTCAATAAGAAGGTCCAAGGGATACAGTAAACCTGAAGTGAAGCCTCAGCAACAAAAACTGGACTCACAGGAGAGGTTCAAATCATAGAAAGTTAGAGTGTCTGTCCTCTTGTACTTAAGTCGGCATTGTGCCTTTTGTATTAAATTTGGACGCAATTTCTGTGTTTAATCGTCAATAAGAAGGTCCAAGGGATACAGTAAATCTGAAGTGAAGCATCGGAATCTAAAACTGGACTCACAGGAGAGGTTAATATCATAGAAAGTTAGAGTGTCAGTCCTCTTATACTTAAGTCGGCATTGTGCCTTTTGTATTAAATTCGGATGCAATATCTGTGTTTCATCGTCAATAAGAAGGTCCAAGGGATACAGTAAACCTGAGTGAAGCATCGGAATCTAAAACTGGACTCACAGGTGAGGTTCAATTCATAGAAAGTTAGAGTGTCGGTCCTCTTGTACTTAAATCGGCATTGTGCATTTTGTATTAAATTCGGATGCAATATCTGTGTTTCATCGTCAATAACAAGGTCCAAGGGATACAGTAAACCTGAAGTGAAGCATCGGAATCTAAAACTGGTCTCACAGGAGAGGTTCAAATAATAGAAAGTTAGAGTGTCAGTTCTCTTTTACTTAAGTCGGCATTGTGCCTTTTGTATTAAATGCGGATGCATTTTCTGTGTTTGATCGTCAATAACAAGGTCCAAGGGAAACAGAAAACCTGAAGTGAAGCATCGGAATCTAAAACTGGAATCATAGGAGAGGTTCAAATCAAAGAAAGGTTGAGTGTCAGTCCTCTTGTACTTAAGTCGGCATTGTGCCTTTTGTATTAAATTCGATGCAATTTCTGTGTTTCATCGTCAATAAGAAGGTCCAAGGGACACAATAAACCAGAAGTGAAGCATCGCAAACTAAAACCTGACTCACAGGAGGGGTTCAAATCATAGAAACTTAGAGTGTCAGTCTTCTTGCACTTATGTCGACATTGTGCCTTTTGAATTAATTTCGGATGCAATTTCTGTGTTTCATCGTCAATAAGAAAGTCCAAGGGATACAGTAAACCTGAAGTGAAGCCTCGGCAACAAGAACTGGACTCACAGGAGAGGTAGAAATCATAGAAAGTTAGAGTGTCAGTCCTCTTGTATTATGTCGGAATTGTGCCTTTTGTATTAAATTCGGACGCAATTTCTGTGTTTCATGGTCAATAAGAAGGTCCAAGGGATTCAGTAAACCTGAAGTGAAGCATCGGAAACTAAAACCTGACACACAGTAGAGGTTCAAATCATAGAAACTTAGAGTGTCAGTCCTCTTGTACTTAAGTCGGCATTGTGCTGTTGTATTACTTTCGGATGCAATTTCAATGTTTCATCGTCAATAAGTAGGTCCAAGGGATACAGTAAACCTGAAGTGAAGCCTCAGCAACAAAAACTGGACTCACAGGAGAGGTTCAAATCATAGAAAGTTAGAGTGTCAGTCCTCTTGTACTTAAGTCGGCATTGTGCCTTTTGTATTAAATTCGGATGCATTTTCTGTCTTTCATCGTCAATAAGAAGGTCCAAAGGATACATAAAACCTGAATTGAAGCATCGGAATCTAAAACTGGAATCACAGGAGAGGTTCAAATCAAAGAAAGTTAGAGTGTCAGTCCTCTTGTACTTAAGTCGACATTGTGCCTTTTGAATTAATTTCGGATGCAATTTCTGTGTTTCATCGTCAATAAGAAGGTCCAAGGGATACAGTAAACCTGAAGTGAAGCCTCGGCAACAAAAACTGGACTCACAGGAGAGGTACAAATCATAGAAAGTTAGAGTGTCAGTCCTCTTGTACTTAAGTCGGCATTGTGCCTTTTGTATTAAATTCGGATGTAATTTCTGTGTTTCACCGTCAATAAGAAAGTCCAAGGGATACAGTAAACTTGAAGTGAAGCATCGGAATCTTAAACTAGAATCATAGGAGAGGTTCAAATCATAGAAAGTATGAGTGTCAGTCCTCTTGTACTTGAGACGGCATTGTGCCTTTTGTATTAAATTCGCATATAATTTCTGTGTTTCATCGTCAATAAGAAGGTCCAAGGGATACAGTAAACCTGAAGTGAAGCCTCGGCAACAAAAACTGGACTCACAGGAGAGGTTCAAATCATAGAAAGTTAGAGTGTCAGTCCTCTTGTACTTAAGTCGGCATTGTGCGTTTTGTATTAAATTCGGACGCAATTTCTGTGTTTCATTGTCAATAAGAAGGTCCAAGGGATACAGTAAACCTGAAGTGAAGCATCGGAATCTAAAACTGGCCTCACAGGAGAGGTTCAAATCATAGAAACTGAGAGTGTCAGTCCTCTTGTACTTAAGTCGGCATTGTGCCTTTTGTATTAATTTCAGATGCAATTTCTGTGTTTCATCGTCAATAAGAAGGTCCAAGGGATACAGTAAACCTGAAATGAAGCCTCGGCAACAAAAACTGGACTCACAGGAGAGCTTCAAATCATAGAATGTTAGAGTGTCAGTCCTCTTTTACTTAAGTCGGCACGGTGCCTTTTGTATTAAATTCGGACGCAATTTCTGTGTTTCATCGTCAATAAGAAGGTCCAAGGAATACAGTAAACCTGTAGTGAAGCATCGGAATCTAATACTGGCCTCACAGGAGAGGTTCAAATCAAAGAAAGTTAGAGTGTCAGTCCTCGTGTACTTAAGACGGCCTTGATCCTTTTGTATTAAATTCGGATGAAATTTCTGTGTTTCATCGTCAAGAAGAAAGTCCAAGGGATACAGTAAACCTGAAGTGAAGCATCGGAATCTAAAACTGGACTCACAGGAGAGGTTCAAACCATAGAAAGTTAGAGTATCAGTCCTCTTGTACTTAAGTCGGCATCGTGCCTTTTGTATTAAATTCGTATGCAATTTCTGTGTTTCATCGTCAATAAGAATGTCCAAGGGATACAGAAAACCTGAAGTGAAGCATCCGAATCTAAAACTGGAATCATAGGAGAGGTTCAAATCAAAGAAAGGTTGAGTGTCAGTCCTCTTGTACTTAAGTCGGCATTGTGCCTTTTTTATTAATTTCGGATGCAATTTCTGTGTTTCATCGTCAATAAGAAGGTCCAAGGGATACAGTAAACCTGAGGTGCAGCATCGGATTCTAAAACAGGACTCACAGGTGAGGTTTAAATCATGGAAAGTTAGAGTGTCGGTCCTCTTGTACTTAAGTCGGCATTGTGCATTTTGTATTACATTCGGATGCAATTTCTGTGTTTCATCGTCAATAAGAAGGTCCAAGGGATACAGTAAACCTGAAGTGAAGCATCGGAATCTAAAACTGGACTCACAGGAGAGGTTCAAATAATAGAAAGTTAGAGTGTCAGTCCTCTTGTACTAGAGCCGGCATTGAGCCTTTTGTATTCAATTCGCATATAATTTCTGTGTTTCATCGTCAATAAGAAGGTCCAAGGGATACAGTAAACCAGAAGTGAAGCATCGGAATCTAAAACTGGACTCACAGGAGTGGTTCAAATCATAGAAAGTTAGAGTGTCAGTCCCCTTGTTCTTATGTCGGCTCTGTGCCTTTTGTATTATATTCGTATGCAATTTCTGTGTTTCATTGTCAATAAGAAGGTCCAAGGGATTCAGTAAACCTGAAGTGAAGCATCGGAAACTAAAACCTGACTCACAGTAGAGGTTCAAATCATAGAAATGTAGAGTGTCAGTCCTCTTGTACTTAAGTCGGCATTGTGCTGTTGTATTAATATCGGATGCAATTTCTATGTTTCATCGTCAATAAGAAGGTCCAAGGGATACAGTAAACCTGAAGTGAAGCCTCAGCAACAAAAACTGGACTCACAGGAGAGGTTCAAATCATAGAAAGTTAGAGTGTCTGTCCTCTTGTACTTAAGTCGGCATTGTGCCTTTTGTATTAAATTTGGACGCAATTTCTGTGTTTAATCGTCAATAAGAAGGTCCAAGGGATACAGTAAATCTGAAGTGAAGCATCGGAATCTAAAACTGGACTCACAGGAGAGGTTAATATCATAGAAAGTTAGAGTGTCAGTCCTCTTATACTTAAGTCGGCATTGTGCCTTTTGTATTAAATTCGGATGCAATATCTGTGTTTCATCGTCAATAAGAAGGTCCAAGGGATACAGTATACCTGAGTGAAGCATCGGAATCTAAAACTGGACTCACAGGTGAGGTTCAATTCATAGAAAGTTAGAGTGTCGGTCCTCTTGTACTTAAATCGGCATTGTGCATTTTGTATTAAATTCGGATGCAATATCTGTGTTTCATCGTCAATAACAAGGTCCAAGGGATACAGTAAACCTGAAGTGAAGCATCGGAATCTAAAACTGGTCTCACAGGAGAGGTTCAAATAATAGAAAGTTAGAGTGTCAGTTCTCTTTTACTTAAGTCGGCATTGTGCCTTTTGTATTAAATGCGGATGCATTTTCTGTGTTTGATCGTCAATAACAAGGTCCAAGGGAAACAGAAAACCTGAAGTGAAGCATCGGAATCTAAAACTGGAATCATAGGAGAGGTTCAAATCAAAGAAAGGTTGAGTGTCAGTCCTCTTGTACTTAAGTCGGCATTGTGCCTTTTGTATTAAATTCGATGCAATTTCTGTGTTTCATCGTCAATAAGAAGGTCCAAGGGATACAATAAACCAGAAGTGAAGCATCGCAAACTAAAACCTGACTCACAGGAGGGGTTCAAATCATAGAAACTTAGAGTGTCAGTCTTCTTGCACTTATGTCGACATTGTGCCTTTTGAATTAATTTCGGATGCAATTTCTGTGTTTCATCGTCAATAAGAAAGTCCAAGGGATACAGTAAACCTGAAGTGAAGCCTCGGCAACAAGAACTGGACTCACAGGAGAGGTAGAAATCATAGAAAGTTAGAGTGTCAGTCCTCTTGTATTATGTCGGAATTGTGCCTTTTGTATTAAATTCGGACGCAATTTCTGTGTTTCATGGTCAATAAGAAGGTCCAAGGGATTCAGTAAACCTGAAGTGAAGCATCGGAAACTAAAACCTGACACACAGTAGAGGTTCAAATCATAGAAACTTAGAGTGTCAGTCCTCTTGTACTTAAGTCGGCATTGTGCTGTTGTATTACTTTCGGATGCAATTTCAATGTTTCATCGTCAATAAGTAGGTCCAAGGGATACAGTAAACCTGAAGTGAAGCCTCAGCAACAAAAACTGGACTCACAGGAGAGGTTCAAATCATAGAAAGTTAGAGTGTCAGTCCTCTTGTACTTAAGTCGGCATTGTGCCTTTTGTATTAAATTCGGATGCATTTTCTGTCTTTCATCGTCAATAAGAAGGTCCAAAGGATACATAAAACCTGAATTGAAGCATCGGAATCTAAAACTGGAATCACAGGAGAGGTTCAAATCAAAGAAAGTTAGAGTGTCAGTCCTCTTGTACTTAAGTCGACATTGTGCCTTTTGAATTAATTTCGGATGCAATTTCTGTGTTTCATCGTCAATAAGAAGGTCCAAGGGATACAGTAAACCTGAAGTGAAGCCTCGGCAACAAAAACTGGACTCACAGGAGAGGTACAAATCATAGAAAGTTAGAGTGTCAGTCCTCTTGTACTTAAGTCGGCATTGTGCCTTTTGTATTAAATTCGGATGTAATTTCTGTGTTTCATCGTCAATAAGAAAGTCCAAGGGATACAGTAAACTTGAAGTGAAGCATCGGAATCTTAAACTAGAATCATAGGAGAGGTTCAAATCATAGAAAGTATGAGTGTCAGTCCTCTTGTACTTGAGACGGCATTGTGCCTTTTGTATTAAATTCGCATATAATTTCTGTGTTTCATCGTCAATAAGAAGGTCCAAGGGATACAGTAAACCTGAAGTGAAGCCTCGGCAACAAAAACTGGACTCACAGGAGAGGTTCAAATCATAGAAAGTTAGAGTGTCAGTCCTCTTGTACTTAAGTCGGCATTGTGCGTTTTGTATTAAATTCGGACGCAATTTCTGTGTTTCATCGTCAATAAGAAGGTCCAAGGGATACAGTAAACCTGAAGTGAAGCATCGGAATCTAAAACTGGCCTCACAGGAGAGGTTCAAATCATAGAAACTGAGAGTGTCAGTCCTCTTGTACTTAAGTCGGCATTGTGCCTTTTGTATTAATTTCGGATGCAATTTCTGTGTTTCATCGTCAATAAGAAGGTCCAAGGGATACAGTAAACCTGAAATGAAGCCTCGGCAACAAAAACTGGACTCACAGGAGAGCTTCAAATCATAGAATGTTAGAGTGTCAGTCCTCTTTTACTTAAGTCGGCACGGTGCCTTTTGTATTAAATTCGGACGCAATTTCTGTGTTTCATCGTCAATAAGAAGGTCCAAGGAATACAGTAAACCTGTAGTGAAGCATCGGAATCTAATACTGGCCTCACAGGAGAGGTTCAAATCAAAGAAAGTTAGAGTGTCAGTCCTCGTGTACTTAAGACGGCCTTGATCCTTTTGTATTAAATTCGGATGAAATTTCTGTGTTTCATCGTCAAGAAGAAAGTCCAAGGGATACAGTAAACCTGAAGTGAAGCATCGGAATCTAAAACTGGACTCACAGGAGAGGTTCAAACCATAGAAAGTTAGAGTATCAGTCCTCTTGTACTTAAGTCGGCATCGTGCCTTTTGTATTAAATTCGTATGCAATTTCTGTGTTTCATCGTCAATAAGAATGTCCAAGGGATACAGAAAACCTGAAGTGAAGCATCCGAATCTAAAACTGGAATCATAGGAGAGGTTCAAATCAAAGAAAGGTTGAGTGTCAGTCCTCTTGTACTTAAGTCGGCATTGTGCCTTTTGTATTAAATTCGGATGCAATTTCTGTGTTTCATCGTCAATAAGAAGGTCCAAGGGATACAATAAACCAGAAGTGAAGCATCGAAATCTAAAACTGGACTCGAAGGAGAGGTTCAAATCATAGAAATTTAGGGTGTCAGTCCTCTTGTACTTAAGTCGGCATTGTGCCTTTTGTATTAAATTCGGATGCAATTTCTGTGTTTCATCGTTAATAAGAAGGTCCAAGGGATACAGTAAACCTGAAGTGAAGCATCGGAATCTAAAACTGGACTCAAAGGAGTGGTTCAAATCATAGAAACTGAGAGTGTCAGTCCTCTTGTACTTAAGTCGGCACTGTGCCTTTTGTCTTAAATTCGTATGCAATTTCTGTGTTTCATTGTCAATTAGAAGGTCCAAGGGATTCAGTAAACCTGAAGCGAAGCATCGGAAACTAGAACCTGACTCACAGGAGGGGTTCTAATCATAGAAACTTAGAGTGTCAGCCATCTTGTACTTAAGTCGGCATTGTGCCTTTTGAATTAATTTCGGATGCAATTTCTGTGTTTCATCGTCAATAAGAAGGTCCAAGGGATACAGTAAACCTGAAGTGAAGCCTCGGCAACAAAAACTGGACTCACAGGAGAGGTACAAATCATAGAAAGTTTGAGTGTCAGTCCTCTGGTATTATGTCGGAATTGTGAATTTTGTATTAAATTCGGACGCAATTTCTGTGTTTCATGGTCAATGAGAAGGTCCAAGGGATACAGTAAACCTGAAGTGAAGCATCGGAATCTAAAACTGGACTCACAGGAGAGTTTCAAATCATAGGAAATTAGAGTGTCAGTCCTCTTGTACTTAAGTCGGCATTGTGCCTTTTGTATTAAATTCGGATGCAATTTCTGTGTTTCATCGTCAATAAGAAGGTCCAAGGGATACAGTAAACTTGAAGTGAAGCATCGGAATCTTAAACTGGAATCATAGGAGAGGTTCAAATTATAGAAAGTATGAGTGTCAGTCCTCTTGTACTTGAGCCGGCATTGTGCCTTTTGTATTAAATTCGGATGCAATTTCTGTGTTTCGTCGTCAATAAGAAGGTCCAAGGGATACAGTAAACCTGAAGTGAAGCATCGGAATCTAAAACTGGCCTCACAGGAGTGGTTCAAATCATAGAAAGTTAGAGTGTCTGTCCTCTTGTACTTAAGTCGGCATTGTGCCTTTTTTTATTGATTTCGGATGCAATTTCTGTGTTTCATCGTCAATAAGAAGGTCCAAGGGATACAGTAAACCTGAGGTGAAGCTCCGGATTCTAAAACAGGACTCACAGGTGAGGTTTAAATCATGGAAAGTTAGAGTGTCGGTCCTCTTGTACTTAAGTCGGCATTGTGCATTTTGTATTACATTCGGATGCAATTTCTGTGTTTCATCGTCAATAAGAAGGTCCAAGGGATACAGTAAACCTGAAGTGAAGCATCGGAATCTGAAACTGGAATCACAGGAGAGGTTCAAATCAAAGAAAGTTAGAGTGTCAGTCCTCTTGTACTTAAGTCGGCATTGTGCCTTTTGTATTAAATTGGGATGCAGTATCTGTGTTTCATCGTCAATAAGATGGTCCAAGGGATACAATAAACCTGAAGTGAAGCATCGGAATCTAAAACTGGACTCACAGGAGTGGTTCAAATCATAGAAAGGTAGGGTGTCAGTCCTCTTGTTCGTAAGTCGGCACTGTGCCTTTTGTATTAAATTCGTATGCAATTTCTGTGTTTCATTGTCAATAAGAAGGTCCAAGGGATTCAGTAAACCTGAAGTGAAGCATCGGAAACTAAAACCTGACTCACAGGAGGGGTTCAAATCATAGAAACTTAGAGTGTCAGTTCTCTTGTACTTAAGTCGGCATTGTGCCTTTTGAATTAATTTCGGATGCAATTTCTGTGTTTCATCGTCAATAAGAAGGTCCAAGGGATACAGTAAACCTGAAGTGAAGACTCGGCAACAAAAAGTGGACACATAGGAGAGGTTCAAATCGTAGAAAGTTAGAGTGTCTGTCCTCTTGTACTTAAGTCGGCATTGTGCCTTTTGTAATAAATTTGGACGCAATTTCTGTGTTTAATCGTCAATAAGAAGGTCCAAGGGATACAGTAAATCTGAAGTGAAGCATCGGAATCTAAAACTGGACTCACAGGAGAGGTTAATATCATAGAAAGTTAGAGTGTCAGTCCTCTTATACTTAAGTCGGCATTGTGCCTTTTGTATTAAATTCGGATGCAATTTCTGTGTTTCATCGTCAATAAGAAGGTCCAAAGGATACATAAAACCTGAAGTGAAGCATCGGAATCTTAAACTGGAATCATAGGAGAGGTTCAAATTATAGAAAGTATGAGTGTCAGTCCTCTTGTACTTGAGCCGGCATTGTGCCTTTTGTATTAAATTCGGATGCAATTTCTGTGTTTCGTCGTCAATAAGAAGGTCCAAGGGATACAGTAAACCTGAAGTGAAGCATCGGAATCTAAAACTGGCCTCACAGGAGTGGTTCAAATCATAGAAAGTTAGAGTGTCTGTCCTCTTGTACTTAAGTCGGCATTGTGCCTTTTTTTATTAATTTCGGATGCAATTTCTGTGTTTCATCGTCAATAAGAAGGTCCAAGGGATACAGTAAACCTGAGGTGAAGCTCCGGATTCTAAAACAGGACTCACAGGTGAGGTTTAAATCATGGAAAGTTAGAGTGTCGGTCCTCTTGTACTTAAGTCGGCATTGTGCATTTTGTATTACATTCGGATGCAATTTCTGTGTTTCATCGTCAATAAGAAGGTCCAAGGGATACAGTAAACCTGAAGTGAAGCATCGGAATCTGAAACTGGAATCACAGGAGAGGTTCAAATCAAAGAAAGTTAGAGTGTCAGTCCTCTTGTACTTAAGTCGGCATTGTGCCTTTTGTATTAAATTGGGATGCAGTATCTGTGTTTCATCGTCAATAAGATGGTCCAAGGGATACAATAAACCTGAAGTGAAGCATCGGAATCTAAAACTGGACTCACAGGAGTGGTTCAAATCATAGAAAGGTAGGGTGTCAGTCCTCTTGTTCGTAAGTCGGCACTGTGCCTTTTGTATTAAATTCGTATGCAATTTCTGTGTTTCATTGTCAATAAGAAGGTCCAAGGGATTCAGTAAACCTGAAGTGAAGCATCGGAAACTAAAACCTGACTCACAGGAGGGGTTCAAATCATAGAAACTTAGAGTGTCAGTCCTCTTGTACTTAAGTCGGCATTGTGCCTTTTGAATTAATTTCGGATGCAATTTCTGTGTTTCATCGTCAATAAGAAGGTCCAAGGGATACAGTAAACCTGAAGTGAAGACTCGGCAACAAAAAGTGGACACATAGGAGAGGTTCAAATCGTAGAAAGTTAGAGTGTCTGTCCTCTTGTACTTAAGTCGGCATTGTGCCTTTTGTAATAAATTTGGACGCAATTTCTGTGTTTAATCGTCAATAAGAAGGTCCAAGGGATACAGTAAATCTGAAGTGAAGCATCGGAATCTAAAACTGGACTCACAGGAGAGGTTAATATCATAGAAAGTTAGAGTGTCAGTCCTCTTATACTTAAGTCGGCATTGTGCCTTTTGTATTAAATTCGGATGCAATTTCTGTGTTTCATCGTCAATAAGAAGGTCCAAAGGATACATAAAACCTGAAGTGAAGCATCGGAATCTAAAACTGGAATCACAGGAGAGGTTCAAATCAAAGAAAGTTAGAGCGTCAGCCCTCTTGTACTTAAGTCGGCATTGTGCCTTTTGTATTTAATTCGATGCAATTTCTGTGTTTCATCGTCAATAAGACGGTCCAAGGGATACAATAAACCAGAAGTGAAGCATCGCAAACTAAAACCTGACTCACAGGAGGGGTTCAAATCATAGAAACTTAGAGTGTCAGTCTTCTTGCACTTATGTCGGCATTGTGCCTTTTGAATTAATTTTGGATGCAATTTCTGTGTTTCATCGTCAATAAGAAAGTCCAAGGGATACAGTAAACCTGAAGTGAAGCCTCGGCAACAAAAACTGGACTCACAGGACAGGTAGAAATCATAGAAAGTTAGAGTGTCAGTCCTCTTGTATTATGTCGGAATTGTGCCTTTTGTATTAAATTCGGACGCAATTTCTGTGTTTCATGGTCAATAAGAAGGTCCAAGGGATTCAGTAAACCTGAAGTGAAGCATCGGAAACTAAAACCTGACTCACAGTAGAGGTTCAAATCATAGAAACTTAGAGTGTCAGTCCTCTTGTACTTAAGTCGGCATTGTGCTGTTGTATTACTTTCGGATGCAATTTCAATGTTTCATCGTCAATAAGTAGGTCCAAGGGATACAGTAAACCTGAAGTGAAGCCTCAGCAACAAAAACTGGACTCACAGGAGAGGTTCAAATCATAGAAAGTTAGAGTGTCAGTCCTCTTGTACTTAAGTCGGCATTGTGCCTTTTGTATTAAATTCGGATGCATTTTCTGTCTTTCATCGTCAATAAGAAGGTCCAAAGGATACATAAAACCTGAATTGAAGCATCGGAATCTAAAACTGGAATCACAGGAGAGGTTCAAATCAAAGAAAGTTAGAGTGTCAGTCCTCTTGTACTTAAGTCGACATTGTGCCTTTTGAATTAATTTCGGATGCAATTTCTGTGTTTCATCGTCAATAAGAAGGTCCAAGGGATACAGTAAACCTGAAGTGAAGCCTCGGCAACAAAAAATGGACTCACAGGAGAGGTACAAATCATAGAAAGTTAGAGTGTCAGTCCTCTTGTATTATGTCGGAATTGTGCCTTTTGTATTAAATTCCGACGCAATTTCTGTCTTTCATGGTCAATAAGAAGGTCCAAGGGATACAGTAAACCTGAAGTGAAGCATCGGAATCTAAAACTGGACTCACAGGAGAGGTTCAAATCATAGAAAATTAGAGTGTCAGTCCTCTTGTACTTAAGTCGGCATTGTGCCTTTTGTATTAAATTCGGATGCAATTTCTGTGTTTCATCGTCAATAAGAAAGTCCAAGGGATACAGTAAACTTGAAGTGTAGCATCGGAATCTTAAACTAGAATCATAGGAGAGGTTCAAATCATAGAAAGTATGAGTGTCAGTCCTCTTGTACTTGAGCCGGCATTGTGCCTTTTGTATTAAATTCGCATATAATTTCTGTGTTTCATCGTCAATAAGAAGGTCCAAGGGATACAGTAAACCTGAAGTGAAGCCTCGGCAACAAAAACTGGACTCACAGGAGAGGTTCAAATCATAGAAAGTTAGAGTGTCAGTCCTCTTGTACTTAAGTCGGCATTGTGCGTTTTGTATTAAATTCGGACGCAATTTCTGTGTTTCATCGTCAATAAGAAGGTCCAAGGGATACAGTAAACCTGAAGTGAAGCATCGGAATCTAAAACTGGCCTCACAGGAGAGGTTCAAATCATAGAAACTGAGAGTGTCAGTCCTCTTGTACTTAAGTCGGCATTGTGCCTTTTGTATTAATTTCGGATGCAATTTCTGTGTTTCATCGTCAATAAGAAGGTCCAAGGGATACAGTGAACCTGAAGTGAAGACTCGGCAACAAAAACTGGACACATAGGAGAGGTTCAAATCATAGAAAGTTAGGGAATCAGTCCTCTTGTACTTAAGTCGGCATTGTGCCTTTTGTATTAAATTCGGACGTAATTTCTGTGTTTCATTGTCAATAAAGAGGTCCAAGGAAAACAGTAAACCTGAAGTGAAGCATCGGAAACTAAAACTGGACTCACAGGAGAGGTTAAAATCATAGAAAGTTAGAGTGTCAGTCCTCTTGTACTTAAGTCGGCATTGTGCCTTTTGTATTCAATTCGGATGCAATTTCTGTGTTTCATCGTCAATAAGAAGGTCCAAGGGATACAATAAACCAGAAGTGAAGCATCGCAAACTAAAACCTGACTCACAGGAGGGGTTCAAATCATAGAAACTTAGAGTGTCAGTCTTCTTGTACTTATGTCGGCATTGTGCCTTTTGAATTAATTTCGGATGCAATTTCTGTGTTTCATCGTCAATAAGAAGGTCCAAGGGATACAGTAAACCTGAAGTGAAGCCTCGGCAACAAAAACTGGACTCACAGGAGAGGTAGAAATCATAGAAAGTTAGAGTGTCAGTCCTCTTGTATTATGTCGGAATTGTGCCTTTTGTATTAAATTCGGACGCAATTTCTGTGTTTCATGGTCAATAAGAAGGTCCAAGGGATTCAGTAAACCTGAAGTGAAGCATCGGAAACTAAAAATTGACTCACAGTAGAGGTTCAAATCATAGAAACTGAGAGTGTCAGTCCTCTTGTACTTAAGTCGGCATTGTGCTGTTGTATTAATTTCGGATGCAATTTCTATGTTTCATCGTCACTAAGAAGGTCCAAGGGATACAGTAAACCTGAAGTGAAGCCTCAGCAACAAAGACTGGACTCACAGGAGAGGTTCAAATCATAGAAAGTTAGAGTGTCAGTCCTCTTGTACTTGAGCCGGCATTGTGCCTTTTGTATTAAATTCGGATGCAATTTCTGTGTTTCATCGTCAATAAGAATGTCCATGGGATAAAGTAAACTTGAAGTGAAGCATCCGAATCTAAAACTGGAATCATAGGAGAGGTTCAAATCAAAGAAAGGTTGAGTGTCAGTCCTCTTGTACTTCAGTCGGCATTGTGCCTTTTGTATTAAATTCGGATGCAATTTCTGTGTTTCATCGTCAATAAGAAGGTCCAAGGGATACAATAAACCAGAAGTGAAGCATCGAAATCTAAAACTGGACTCACAGGAGAGGTTCAAATCATAGAAATTTAGGGTGTCAGTCCTCTTGTACTTAAGTCGGCATTGTGCCTTTTGTATTAAATTCGGATGCAATTTCTGTGTTTCATCGTTAATAAAAAGGTCCAAGGGATACAGTAAACCTGAAGTGAAGCATCGGAATCTAAAACTGGACTCACAGGAGTGGTTCTAATCATAGAAACTTAGAGTGTCAGTCTTCTTGTACTTAAGTCGGCATTGTGCCTTTTGAATTAATTTCGGATGCAATTTCTGTGTTTCATCGTCAATAAGAAGGTCCAAGGGATACAGTAAACCTGAAGTGAAGCCTCGGCAACAAAAACTGGACTCACAGGAGAGGTACAAATCATAGAAAGTTAGAGTGTCAGTCCTCTTGTATTATGTCGGAATTGTGCCTTTTGTATTAAATTCGGACGCAATTTCTGTGTTTCATGGTCAATAAGAAGGTCCAAGGGATACAGAAAACCTGAAGTGAAGCATCGGAATCTAAAACTGGACTCACAGGAGAGGTTCAAATCATAGAAAATTAGAGTGTCAGTCCTCTTGTACTTAAGTCGGCATTGTGCCTTTTGTATTAAATTCGGATGCAATTTCTGTGTTTCATCGTCAATAAGAAGGTCCAAGGGATACAGTAAACTTGAAGTGAAGCATCGGAATCTTAAACTGGAATCATAGGAGAGGTTCAAATCATAGAAAGTATGAGTGTCAGTCCTCTTGTACTTGAGCCGGCATTGTGCCTTTTGTATTAAATTCGGATGCAATTTCTGTGTTTCATCGTCAATAAGGAGGTCCAAGGGATACAGTAAACCTGAAGTGAAGCATCGGAATCTAAAACTGGCCTCACAGGAGTGGTTCAAATCATAGAAAGTTAGAGTGTCTGTCCTCTTGTACTTAAGTCCGCATTGTGCCTTTTTTATTAATTTCGGATGCAATTTCTGTGTTTCATCGTCAATAAGAAGGTCCAAGGGATACAGTAAACCTGAGGTGAAGCATCGGATTCTAAAACAGGACTCACAGGTGAGGTTTAAATCATGGAAAGTTAGAGTGTCGGTCCTCTTGTACTTAAGTCGGCATTGTGCATTTTGTATTACATTCGGATGCAATTTCTGTGTTTCATCGTCAATAAGAAGGTCCAAGGGATACAGTAAACCTGAAGTGAAGCATCGGAATCTGAAACTGGAATCACAGGAGAGGTTCAAATCAAAGAAAGTTAGAGTGTCAGTCCTCTTGTACTTAAGTCGGCATTGTGCCTTTTGTATTAAATTCGGATGCAGTATCTGTGTTTCATCGTCAATAAGAAGGTCCAAGGGATACAGTAAACCTGAGGTGAAGCATCGGATTCTAAAACAGGACTCACAGGTGAGGTTTAAATCATGGAAAGTTAGAGTGTCGGTCCTCTTGTACTTAAGTCGGAATTGTGCATTTTGTATTACATTCGGATGCAATTTCTGTGTTTCATCGTCAATAAGAAGGTCCAAGGGATACAGTAAACCTGAAGTGAAGCCTCGGCAACATAAACTGGACCTACAGGAGAGGTTCAAATCATAGAAACTTAGAGTGTCAGTCCTCTTGTACTTAAGTCGGCATTGTGCCTTTTGTATTAATTTCGGATGCAATTTCTGTGTTTCATCGTCAATAAGAAGGTCCAAGGGATACAGTAAACCTGAAGTGAAGACTCGGCAACAAAAACTGGACTCATAGGAGAGGTTCAAATCATAGAAAGTTAGGGAGTCAGTCCTCTTGTACTTAAGTCGGCATTGTGCATTTTGTATTAAATTCAGACGTAATTTCTGTGTTTCATTGTCAATAAGGAGGTCCAAGGAAAACTGTAAACCTGAAGTGAAGCATCGGAATCTAAAACTGGACTCACAGGAGAGGTTAAAATCATAGAAAGTTAGAGTGTCAGTCCTCTTGTACTTAAGTCGGCATTGTGCCTTTTGTATTGAATTCGGATGCAATTTCTGTGTTTCATCGTCAATAAGAAGGTCCAAGGGATACAGAAAACCTGAAGTGAAGCATCGGAATCTAAAACTGGAATCACAGGAGAGGTTCAAATCAAAGAAAGTTAGAGTGTCAGCCCTCTTGTACTTAAGTCGGCATTGTACCTTTTGTATTAAATTCGGATGCAATTTCTGTGTTTCATCGTCAATAAGAAGGTCCAAGGGATACAGTAAACCTGAAGTGAAGCCTCGGCAACAAAAACTGGACTCACTGAAGAGGTAGAAATCATAGAAAGTTAGAGTGTCAGTCCTCTTGTATTATGTCGGAATTGTGCCTTTTGTATTAAATTCGGACGCAATTTCTGTGTTTCATGGTCAATAAGAAGGTCCAAGGGATTCAGTAAACCTGAAGTGAAGCATCGGAAACTAAAACCTGACTCACAGTAGAGGTTCAAATCATAGAAACTTAGAGTGTCAGTCCTCTTGTACTTAAGTCGGCATTGTGCTGTTGTATTAATTTCGGATGCAATTTCTATGTTTCATCGTCAATAAGAAGGTCCAAGGGATACAGTAACCCTGAAGTGAAGCCTCAGCAACAAAGACTGGACTCACAGGAGAGGTTCAAATCATAGAAAGTTAGAGTGTCAGTCCTCTTGTACTTAAGTCGGCATTGTGCCTTTTGTATTAAATTCGGATGCAATTTCTGTGTTTCATCGACAATAAGAAGGTCCAAAGGATACATAAAACCCGAAGTGAAGCATCGGAATCTAAAACTGGAATCACAGGAGAGGTTCAAATCAAAGAAAGTTAGAGTGTCAGTCCTCTTGTACTTAAGTCGACATTGTGCCTCTTGAATTAATTTCGGATGCAATTTCTGTGTTTCATCGTCAATAAGAAGGTCCAAGGGATACAGTAAACCTGAAGTGAAGCCTCGGCAACAAAAACTGGACTCACAGGAGAGGTACAAATCATAGAAAGTTAGAGTGTCAGTCCTCTTGTATTATGTCGGAATTGTGCCTTTTGTATTAAATTCGGACGCAATTTCTGTGTTTCATGGTCAATAAGAAGGTCCAAGGGATACAGTAAACCTGAAGTGAAGCATCGGAATCTAAAACTGGACTCACAGGAGAGGTTCAAATCATAGAAAATTAGAGTGTCAGTCCTCTTGTACTTAAGTCGACATTGTGCCTTTTGTATTAAATTCGGATGCAATTTCTGTGTTTCATCGTCAATAAGAAGGTCCAAGGGATACAGTAAACTTGAAGTGAAGCATCGGAATCTTAAACAGGAATCATAGGAGAGGTTCAAACCATAGAAAGTATGAGTGTCAGTCCTCTTGTACTTGAGCCAGCATTGTGCCTTTTGTAATTAATTCGGATGCAATTTATGTGTTTCATCGTCAATAAGAAGGTCCAAGGGATACAGTAAACCTGAAGTGAAGCATCGGAATCTAAGACTGGACTCACAGGAGAGGTTTAAATAATAGAAAGTTAGAGTGTCAGTCCTCTTGTACTAGAGCCGGCATTGTGCCTTTTGTATTAAATTCGCATATAATTTCTGTGTTTCATCGTCAACAAGAAGGTCCAAGGGATACAGTAAACCAGAAGTGAAGCATCGGAATCTAAAACTGGACTCACAGGAGTGGTTCAAATCATAGAAAGTTAGAGTGTCAGTCCCCTTGTACTTATGTCGGCACTGTGCCTTTTGTATTATATTCGTATGCAATTTCTGTGTTTCATTGTCAATAAGAAGGTCCAAGGGATTCAGTAAACCTAAAGTGAAGCATCGGAAACAAAAACCTGACTCACAGTAGAGGTTTCAAATCATAGAAACTTAGAGTGTCAGTCCTCTTGTACTTAAGTCGGCATTGTGCTGTTGTATTAATTTCGGATGCAATTTCTATGTTTCATCGTCAATAAGAAGGTCCAAGGGATACAGTAAACCTGAAGTGAAGCCTCAGCAACAAAAACTGGACTCACAGGAGAGGTTCAAATCATAGAAAGTTAGAGTGTCTGTCCTCTTGTACTTAAGTCGGCATTGTGCCTTTTGTATTAAATTTGGACGCAATTTCTGTGTTTAATCGTCAATAAGAAGGTCCTAGGGATACAGTAAATCTGAAGTGAAGCAACGGAATCTAAAACTGGACTCACAGGAGAGGTTCAAATCATAGAAAGTTAGAGTGTCAGTCCTCTTATACTTAAGTCGGCATTGTGCCTTTTGTATTAAATTCGGATGCAATTTCTGTGTTTCATCGTCAATAAGAAGGTCCAAAGGATACATAAAACCTGAAGTGAAGCATCGGAATCTGAAACTGGAATCACAGGAGAGGTTCAAATCAAAGAAAGTTAGAGTGTCAGTCCTCTTGTACTTAAGTCGGCATTGTGCCTTTTGTATTAAATTCGGATGCAGTATCTGTGTTTCATCGTCAATAAGATGGTCCAAGGGATACAGTAAACTTGAAGTGAAGCATCGGAATCTAAGACTGGACTCACAGGAGTGGTTCAAATCATAGAAAGTTTAGATGTCAGTCCTCTTGTACGTAAGTCGGCACTGTGCCTTTTGTATTAAATTCGTATGCAATTTCTGTGTTTCATTGTCAATAAGGAGGTCCAAGGAAAACAGTAAACCTGAAGTGAAGCATCGGAATCTAAAACTGGACTCACAGGAAAGGTTCAAATCATAGAAAGATAGAGTGTCAGTCCTCTTGTACTTAAGCCGGCATTGTGCCTTTTGTATTAATTTCGGATGCAATTTCTGTCTTTCGTCGTCAATAAGAAGGTCCAAGGGATACAGAAAACCTGAAGTGAAGCATCGGAATCAAAAACTGGAATCACAGGAGAGGTTCAAATCAAAGAAAGTTAGAGTGTCAGCCCTCTTGTACTTAAGTCGGCATTGTGCCTTTTGTATTAAATTCGGATGCAATTTCTGTGTTTCATCGTCAATAAGGAGGTCCAAGGGATACAATAAACCAGAAGTGAAGCATCGCAAACTAAAACCTGACTCACAGGAGGGGTTCAAATCATAGAAACTTAGAGAGTCAGTCTTCTTGTACTTATGTCGACATTGTGCCTTTTGAATTAATTTCGGATGCAAATTCTGTGTTTCATCGTCAATAAGAAGGTCCAAGGGATACAGTAAACCTGAAGTGAAGCCTCGGCAACAAAAACTGGACTCACAGGAGAGGTAGAAATCATAGAAAGTTAGAGTGTCAGTCCTCTTGTATAATGCCGGAATTGTGCCTTTTGTAATAAATTCGGACGCAATTTCTGTGTTTCATGGTCAATAAGAAGGTCCAAGGGATTCAGTATACCTGAAGTGAAGCATCGGAAACTAAAACCTGACTCACAGTAGAGGTTCAAATCATAGAAACTTATAGTGTCAGTCCTATTGTACTTAAGTCGGCATTGTGCTGTTGTATTAATTTCGGATGCAATTTCTATGTTTCATCGTCAATAAGAAGGTCCAAGGGATACAGTAAACCTGAAGTGAAGCCTCAGCAACAAAAACTGGACTCACAGGAGAGGTTCAAATCATAGAAAGTTAGAATGTCTGTCCTCTTGTACTTAAGTCGGCATTGTGCCTTTTGTATTAAATTTGGACGCAATTTCTGTGTTTAATCGTCAATAAGAAGGTCCAAGGGATACAGTAAATCTGAAGTGAAGCATCGGAATCTAAAACTGGACTCACAGGAGAGGTTCAAATCATAGAAAGTTAGAGTGTCAGTCCTCTTATACTTAAGTCGGCATTGTGCCTTTTGTATTAAATTCGGATGCAATTTCTGTGTTTCATCGTCAATAAGAAGGTCCAAAGGATACATAAAACCTGAAGTGAAGCATCGGAATCTGAAACTGGAATCACAGGAGAGGTTCAAATCAAAGAAAGTTAGAGTGTCAGTCCTCTTGTACTTAAGTCGGCACTGTGCCTTTTGTATTAAATTCGTATGCAATTTCTGTGTTTCATTGTCAATAAGAAGGTCCAAGGGATTCAGTAAACCTGAAGTGAAGCATCGGAAACTAAAACCTGACTCACAGGAGGGGTTCAAATCATAGGAACTTAGAGTGTCAGTCCTCTTGTACTTAAGTCGGCATTGTGCCTTTTGAATTAATTTCGGATGCAATTTCTGTGTTTCATCGTCAATAAGAAGGTCCAAGGGATACAGTAATCCTGAAGTGAAGACTCGGCAACAAAAACTGGACTCACAGGAGAGGTTCAAATCATAGAAAGTTAGGGAGTCAGTCCTCTTGTACTTAAGTCGGCATTGTGCCTTTTGTATTAAATTCGGACGAAATTTCTGTGTTTCATTGTCAATTAGGAGGTCCAAGGAAAACAGTAAACCTGAAGTGAAGCATCGGAATCTAAAACTGGACTCACAGGAGAGGTTCAAATCATAGAAAGTTAGAGTGTCAGTCCTCTTGTACTTAAGTCGGCATTGTGCCTTTTGTATTAAATTCGGTTGCAATTTCTGTGTTTCGTCGTCAATAAGAAGGTCCAAGGGATACAGAAAACCTGAAGTGAAGCATCGGAATCAAATACTGGAATCACAGGAGAGGTTCAAATCATAGAAAGTTAGAGTGTCAGCCCTCTTGTACTTAAGTCGGCATTGTGCCTTTTGTATTAAATTCGGATGCAATTTCTGTGTTTCATCGTCAATAAGAAGGTCCAAGGGATACAGAAAACCTGAAGTGAAGCATCGGAATCAAAAACTGGAATCACAGGAGAGGTTCAAATCAAAGAAAGTTAGAGTGTCAGCCCTCTTGCACTTAAGTCGGCATTGTGCTTTTTGTATTAAATTCGGATGCAATTTCTGTGTTTCATCGTCAATAAGAAGGTCCAAGGAATACAATAAACCAGAAGTGAAGCATCGCAAACTAAAACCTGACTCACAGGAGGGGTTCAAATCATAGAAACTTAGAGTGTCAGTCTTCTTGTACTTATGTCGGCATTGTGCCTTTTGAATTAATTCGGATGCAATTTCTGTGTTTCATCGTCAATAAGAAGGTCCAAGGGATACAGTAAACCTGAAGTGAAAAATCGGCAACAAAAACTGGACTCACAGGAGAGGTACAAACCATAGAAAGTTAGAGTGTCAGTCCTCTTGTATTATGTCGGAATTGTGCCTTTTGTATTAAATTCGGACGCAATTTCTGTGTTTCATGGTCAATAAGAAGGTCCAAGGGATACAGTAAACCTGAAGTGAAGCATCGGAATGTAAAACTGGACTCACAGGAGAGGTTCAAATCATAGAAAGTTAGAGTGTCAGTCCTCTTGTACTTAAGTCGGCATTGTGCCTTTTGTATTAAATTCGGATGCAATATCTGTGTTTCATCGTCAATAAGAAGGTCCAAGGGATACAGTAAACTTGAAGTGAAGCATCGGAATCATAAACTGGAATCATAGGAGAGGTTCAAATCATAGAAAGTATGAGTGTCATTCCTTTTGTACTTGAGCCGGCATTGGCCTTTTGTATTGAATTCGGATGCAATTTCTGTGTTTCATCGTCAATAAGAAGGTCCAAGGGATACAGTAAACCTGAAGTGAAGCATCGGAATCTAAAACTGGACTCACAGGAGAGGTTCAAATAATAGAACGTTAGAGTGTCAGTCCTCTTGTACTTAAGTCCGCATTGTGCCTTTTGTATTAAATTCGGATGCAATTTCTGTGTTTCATCGTCAATAAGAAGGTCCAAGGGATACAGAAAACCTGAAGTGAAGCATCGGAATCTAAAACTGGACTCACAGGAGCGGTTCAAATCATAGAAAGGTAGAGAGTCAGTCCTCTTGTACTTAAGTCGCCCACTGTGCTTTTTGTATTAAATTCGTATGCAATTTCTGTGTTTCATTGTCAATAAGAAGGTCCGAGGGATTCAGTAAACCTGAAGTGAAGCATCGGAAACTAAAACCTGACACACAGGAGAGGTCAAATCATAGAAACTTAGAGTGTCTGTCCTCTTGTACTTAAGTCGGCATTGTGCCTTTTGTATTAATTTCGGATGCAATTTCTGTGTTTCATCGTCAATAAGAAGGTCCAAGGGATACAGTAAACCTGAAGTGAAGCATCGGAATCTAAAACTGGACTCAGAGGTGAGGTGCAAATCATAGAAAGTTAGAGTGTCGGTCCTCTTGTACTTAAGTCGGCATTGTGCATTTTGTATTAAATTCGGATGCAATTTCTGTGTTTCATCGTCAATAAGAAGGTCCAAGGGATACAGTAAACCTGAAGTGAAGCATCGGAATCTAAAACTGGACTCACAGGAGAGGTTCAAATCATAGAAACTTAGAGTGTCAGTCCTCTTGTACTTAAGTCGGCATTGAGCCTTTTGTATTGAATTCGGATGCAATTTCAGTGTTTCATCGTCAATAAGAAGGTCCAAGTGATACAGAAAACCTGAAGTGAAGCATCGGAATCTAAAACTGGACCCACAGGAGAGGTTCAAATCATAGAAAGTAAGGGTGTCAGTCCTCTTGTATTAAGTCGGCATTGTGACTTTTGTATTAAATTCTGATTCAATTTCTATGTTTCATCGTCAATAAGAAGGTCCAAGGGATACAGTAAACCTGAAGTGAAACATCGGAATCTAAAATTGGACTCACAGGAGTGGTTGAAATCATAGAAAGTTAGAGTGTCAGTCCTCTTGTACTTAAGTCGGCACTGTGCCTTTTTTTTTAAATTTGTAAGCAATTTCTGTGTTTCATTGGCAATAAGAAGGTCCAAGGGATTCAGTAAACCTGAAGAGAAGCATCGGAAACTAAAACCTGACTCACAGGAGAGGTTCAAATCATAGAAACATAGAGTGTCAGTCCTCTTGTACTTAAGTCGGCATTGTGCCTTTTGTATTAATTTCGGATACAATTTCTGTGGTTCATCGTCAATATGAAGGACCAAGGGATACAGTAAATCTGTTGTGAAGCCTCGGCAACAAAAACTGGACTCACAGGAGAGATTCAAATAATAGAAAGTTAGAGTGTCAGTCCTCTTGTACTTAATTCGGCATTGTGCCTTTCGTATTAAATTCGGATGCAATTTCTGTGTTTCATCGTCAATAAGAAGGTGCGAGGGATTCGGAAAACCTGAAGTGAAGCATCGGAATCTAAAACTGGTATCACAGGAGAGGTTCAAATCATAGAAAGTTAGAGTGTCGGTCCTCTTGTACTTAAGTCGGCATTGTGCGTTTTGTATTAAGTTCGGATGCAATTTCTGTGTTTCATCGTCAATAAGAAGGTCCAAGGGATACAGTAAACCTGAAGTGAAGCATCGGAATCTAAAACTGGACTCACAGGTGAGGTACAAATCATAGAAAGTTAGAGTGTCAGTCCTCTTGTACTTAAGTCGGCATTGTGCATTTTGTATTAAATTCGGATGCAATTTCTGTGTTTCATCGTCAATAAGACGGTCCAAGGAATACAGTAAACCTGAAGTGAAGCATCGGAATCTAAAACTGGCCTCACAGGAGTGGTTCAAATCATAGAAAGTTAGAGTGTCTGTCCTCTTCTACTTAAGTCGGCATTGTGCCTTTTGTATTAATTTCGGATGCAATTTCTGTGTTT